>NW_022334204.1:0-1792 GCF_002776525.5 Piliocolobus tephrosceles | reverse complement strand
CTGGGGATGTTTTTGGTTTTCCTGTAAGCCCCAATGGGCTCCAAAATGTCCCTTCACAGATTCTCCCAAAAGAGTGTTTCCAGCTGGGGGCGGAGCAAGAAGGCTGAATAGGAACAGCTGCAGTCTCCATCTCCCAGGGCGAGCGACACAGAAGACCGGTGATTTCTGCATTTTCAACTGAGGTACTGGGGTCATCTCACTCGGGAGTGCCGGACAATCGGTGCTGGTCAGCTGCTGCAGCCTGACCAGCGAGAGCTGAAGCAGGGCGAGGCATCGCCTCACCTGGGAAGCGCAAGGGGGAAGGGAGTCCCTTTTCCTAGCCAGGGGAACTGAGACACACAACACCTGGAAAATCGGGTAACTCCCAACCCAATACTGCGCAGTAAGCACACCGGCACACCAGGAGAATATACCACACACCTGGCCGAGAGGGTCGCACGCCCATGGAGCCTCCCTCCTTGCTAACACGGCAGTCTGTGGCAATCTAACCGCAAGGCAGCAGCGAGGCTGGGGGAGGGGAGCCCGCCATCGCTGAGGCTTAAGTAGGTAAACAAAGCTGCTGGGAAGCTCCAACTGGGTGGAGCTCACAGCAGCTCAAGGAAACCTGCCTGTCTCTATAGACTCCACCTCTGGGGACAGGACACAACCAAAAAATAACAGGGGAAGCAGCAGAGGCATGTGCAGACGTGAACAACTCTGTCTGACAGCTTTGAAGAAAGCAGTGGATCTCCCAACACAGAGGTTGAGATCTGAGAAGGGGCAGGCTGCCTGCTCAAGTGGGTCCCTGACCCCGAGTAGCCTAACTGGGAGACATCCCCCACTAGGGGCAGTCTGACACCCACACCTCACAGGGTGGAGTACACCCCTGAGAGGAAGCTTCCAAAGAAAGAATCAGACAGGTGCACTCGCTGTTCAGCAATATTCTATCTTCTGCAACCTCTGCTGCTGATACCCAGGCAAACAGGGTCTGGAGTGGACCTCAAGCAATCTCCAACAGACCTATAGCTGAGGGTCCTGACTGTCAGAAGGAAAACTATCAAACAGGGAGGACACCTATACCAAAACCCCATCAGTACGTCACCATCATCAAAGACCAGAGACAGATAAAACCACAAAGATGGGGAAAAAGCAGGGCAGAAAAGCTGGAATATCAAAAAATAAGAGCGCATCTACCCCTGCAAAGGAGCACAGCCCATCACCAGCAACGGATCAAAGTTGGTCAGAGAATGACTTTGACGAGATGAGAGAAGAAGGCTTCAGTACATCAAACCTCTCAGAGCTAAAGGAGGAATTACGTACCCAGCCCAAAGAAACTAAAAATCTTGAAAAAAGAGTGGAAGAATTGACAGCTAGACTAATTATGCAGAGAAGGTCATAAACGAAATGACAGAGATGAAAACCATGACACGAGAAATACGTGACAAATGCACAAGCTTCAGCAACCGACTTGATCAACTGGAAGAAAGAGTATCAGCGATGGAGGATCAAATGAATGAAATGAAGCGAGAAGAGAAACCAAAAGAAAAAAGAAGAAAAAGAAATGAACAAAGCCTGCAAGAAGTATGGGATTATGTCAAAAGACCAAATCTACGTCTGATTGGAGTGCCTGAAAGTGAGGGGGAAAATGGAACCAAATTGGAAAACACTCTTCAGGATATCATCCAGGAGAACTTCCCCAACCTAGCAGGGCACGCCAACATTCAAATTCAGGAAATACAGTGAACGCCACAAAGATACTCCTCCAGAAGAGCAACTCCAAGACACATAATTGCCAGATTCACCAAAGTTGAAA
>NW_022334203.1:0-1982 GCF_002776525.5 Piliocolobus tephrosceles | reverse complement strand
TGGAACTGTTTGCTAACACTGTTGCCGTGGATTCTACAATGTGATATATGGGAGCTCATTGAGGGCTATGGTGAAAAAGGATATATCCTCAGAGAGAAACTGTAAATAATCCTCTGAGAAACTGCATTGCGGTGTGTGAATGCAACTCACAGAGTTACCCGTTTCTCTTCAGTCATCAGTTTGCTAACACAGTTTTCTGGAAATCTGCAATGGGATATTTCTCAGTGCAATGAAGCTTATGGTGACAAAGGGAATCTCCTCAGATGAAAATTAGAAAGAATCTTCCTTAGAAACTTCTTGTTGATGTGTGAATTCATCTCACAGACTTACACTTATATTTCCTGGAGCAGGCAATTAACACTGTCTTTGAAGAAACTAAGAAAGGTTTATTTGAATCGCATGGAGGCCTGTGCTGTTAAAGGAAATCTCATCAGTTAAAAACGAGAGAGAAGCTTTATGAGAAATTTCTTTGTGATCTGTGAATTCATCTCACAGAGTTACAACTTATTCCTAAGGAAGCAGTTTCCTAACACTCTTTTCATGGAATCTGTAAAGTGATATTTGGGAGCCAATTCGGGCCCACTGTGAAAAAGGAAGTATCCTCACATAACAACTAAAGAATAGCTTTCTGAGAGATTGCTTTCTGTTGTGTGACTTCATCACAAAGTGTTCCACCCTTCCCTTCTTGGAACAGTTTGCTAACTCTGTAGCCGTGGATTCTGCAATGTGATATTTGGGAGTTTCTTGAGGGCTAGGGTGAGAAAGTATATATCCTCACATAGAAACTGGAAAGAAGCATTCTGAGAAACTGCATTGCGATGTGTGAATGCAACTCACAGAGTTGCACGCTTCTCTTCTGTCATCAGTTTGCTAACACTGTTTTCTGGAAAGCTGCAATGGGATATTTCTGAGCGCAATGAAGCCTATGGTGACAAAGGAAATCTCCTCATATGAAAGCTAGAGAGAAGCTTCCTTAGAAACTTCTTGTTGATGTGTGAGTTCATCTCACAGAGTTACACTTATATTTCATGGAGCAGGCCATTAACACTGTCTTTTAAAAAACTAAGAAAGGTTACTTTGGATCGCATGAAGGCCTGGGCTGAAAAAGGAAATATCATCATTTAGAAACATGAGAGAAGCTTTCTGAGAAATTTCTTTGTGATCTGTGAATTCATCTCACAGAGTTACAACTTATTCCTCAGGAAGCAGTTTGGTAACACTCTTTGCCTGGAATCTGTAAATTGATTTTTGGGAGCCAATTCGAGCCCACTGTGAAAAAGGAAGTATCCTCAGAAAACAACTAGAGAATAGCTTTCAGAGAGATTGCTCTCTGATGTGTGACTTAATCCCACAGAGTTCCACGCTTCCCTTCTTGGAAGAGTTTGCTAATACTGTTGCCGTGGATTCTGCAAAGTGATCTTTGGGAGCTCATTGAGGGCTATGGTGAGAAAGGATATATCCTCAGAAAGAAACTGGAAAGAAGCCTTCTGAGAAACTGCATTGCAATGTGTAACTGCAACTCACAGATTTACACGTTTCTCTTCAGTCATCAGTTTGCTCACACAGTTTTCTGGAAATTTGCAATGGGATATTTCTCAGCGCAATGAAGCTTATTGTGACAAAGGAAATCTCCTCAGATGAAAACTAGAGAGAAGCTTCCATAGAAACTTCTTGTTGATGTGTGAATTCATCTCACAGAGTTAAACTTATGTTTCATGGTGCAGGCCATTAACACTGTGTTTGACGAAACTAAGAAAGGTTATTTTGGATCCCATGGAGGCCTGCGCTGGCAAAGGAAATATCATCAGTGAAAAAAGAGAGAGAAGCTTCCTGAGAAATTTCTTTGTGATCTGTGAATTCATCTCACAGAGTTACAACTAATTCCTCAGGAGGCAGTTTGCTATCCCTCTTTTCATGGAATCTGTAAGGTGATAATTGGGAGCAATTCGGCCCACTGTGAAAAAGGAAGTATCCTCACATAA
>NW_022334202.1:0-1397 GCF_002776525.5 Piliocolobus tephrosceles | reverse complement strand
AAAAATAATTCACTCTTTCCTATACGTTGATGGTACATCATCTTGGTTCCTGTTACCTAAAACCAAGCAAAGACAAGTACAATGAAATTACTGACCTTGTAATCTCTATTTCTCATTTTTCAAGTATGTGATTCAGCAGAATTGTAGACTACAATCTTTGCTTCTACAATCATTGATTTTCTTGGTCAGTCACTTTGCAATGCTCTGCCAAGTGTCATAAACCAACTCCTTTATTATATTTATATAAAAATGAAAATTTAATATATACATTTAGATAAGCAACTTCTTCACAAATCCTCCATCAAACTGAAAACAAAACAAATCTGGACTTGATAAGAAGACTTGACACGAATATATTATTGAGAGGGAGAAAGGGACTATTGTACTAGGGGAGGATGCTATTTCTCTGATCATAGATCTGCAAGCATCTCAAACCACAGGCAAAAACAATTTTAAAAAATGTGTGTTTTTTTTTTTTTTCATTTATATAGAGAAACAAAACTAGAAAAAGGCTGTGTGTGGAAGAGGGATAAAAGAGAATGTTTTACACTTGGGCCAATTTATTATTTGGAAGGACTTTTAAGGAGAGTTTGCATGCTGGGTTAGGCTGAGGTGGGTGAAAGTTCAGGAACCTGGGGGACAGAACATTGTAACAAAATTCGGATAACAAATTGTGGAAATACAGACTAACCAAATGAGAAAAGCAAAGGCTATTACAGGCTTGCTATAGTGAGGAAATCAGCCACTATCATTTCAGAGAGTGTGAGGCAGGCAGAAGACTGGGAAAGCTTTATACCTAGTGAAAAAAAGGAAAGCTTTATACCTAGTGAAAAAAAGAAAGCCTTCAAGTGTACCTTCATTGAAGGATGTTAGCTTAGGAAAGCTGCAGGCAGGCTCACTAGAAGTTGGGCATCCTATGTGATTGGTTAGGGGTACACATTTGACTTTCTCTCATTGGTCCTGAGTTGGAAGTAGGGACAACAAGTGGGGAGCTGTCAGTTTGTAATCAGGTCCTGGCCATTTTGAGCCAATTGTTACAAAAGTTATTGTATAATTTTCTTGCTTTTCACTAGAGAAAGCAATCTGGTTTCCTCAAAGTCTGATTTATGGCAGGCTGACTTCCTGGATTACTTGTTGTAGCTAAGGGTTGCTTTCCTAGCTGGGTTAATGCAGGTTTTGGAACAACATTATATTTTTATATGTGGTCTGTTTATTGTCCATTTGTACAATCATTCTGTCAAAACCTTTTGTTCTGATGAGTCAGTGGAGACAAACCAGTTCAACTAATCATTTATTAGGCAAAAATGGGAATTTGGAGGGTCTATGTCTAGACATGTCATAGGTAAATAAGGGGGACATCTGTGAATCTTATCTGTTAGTAACTTATGGGGCAGAGT
>NW_022334201.1:0-3048 GCF_002776525.5 Piliocolobus tephrosceles | reverse complement strand
AAGAGTGATGTTGGGGCCAGGTGTGGTGGCTCCCAGCACTTTGGGGGTCCAAGGCAGGTGAATCACAAGGTCAGGAGATCGAGGCCATTCTGGCTAACATGGTGAGACCCCGTCTCTACTAAAAATACAACAAATATATTAGCTGGGTGTGGTGGTGGGCACCTGTAGTCCCAGCTACTCAGGAGGCTGAGGCAGGAGAATGGCGTGAACCCATAAGGTGGAGCTTGCAGTGAGCTAAGATCACGCCACTGCACTCCAGCCTGGGTGACAGAGCGAGACTCCGCCTCAAAACAAAAAAAAGACAGTGATGCTGAACTGCTCAATCAACAAAAACGTTAAATACTTTGAGATGAATACACATATCACAAAACCGTTTCTTGAAAAGCTTCTCTCTAGTTTTTATCTGAAGTTATTTCCATTTTCACCATAGGCCTCTAGGAGCTCCCGAATATCCCTTTGCAGATTCCATATAAACAGTGATACCAAACTGCTAAAAGAAAACAAAGGGTAACTCTGCTTAATGAATTCACGCATCACAAAGAAATTTCTCAGAAAGCTTCTTTCTAGGTTTTTTGTCAGGATATGTCCTTTTCCATTGGCTTCCATGCACTCCCAATTTTCCCTTCTCAGACACCACAAAAACCGTGATGCCAAACTGCTCTCTCAATAGAAAACTTTACCTCTATGACGTGAATGCACACATCACAAAGGAGTTGTCAGAAGCTTTCTCTCCAGCTGTTACCTGAAGATATTTCCTTCTTCAACATTGGCCTCTCTCCGCTTCTGAATATCCCTTTGCATGTTCCACAAAAACAGTGTTACCAAACTTCTCAATGAAATGGATGATTTATCTATGTGAGATGAATAGTAACATCAGAAAGCAGTCTCTCAGAAAGCTTCTTCCAAGTTTTTATTGGAGGATACTTCCTTTTCCATCATAGGCCTCAATGCGCTCCCAAATATCCCTTTGCAAATTCCACGAAAACAGTTACTAGCAAACTGCTCCATGAAAATAAAGGTGTAACTCTGTGAGTTGAATTCGCAGATTATAAAGAACTTTCTCAGAAAGCTTCTTTCAAGTTTTTATCTGAGGATCATTCCTTTGTCAACCTAGTCTTCAATGGGATCCAAATATCCCTTCTCAGATACCAAAAAAGCAGCACTACCAAACAGCCCCATGAAAAGAATGGTGTAACACTGTGAGATGAATTTACACATCCCAAAGTTGTTTCTCAGATAACTTCTTTCTAGTTTTCATATGAGGATATTTCCATTTTCACCATATTCCTCAATGTGCTCCTGAATATCTGATTGCAGATTAATAGGAAAATGCTTTTACAAATTTCTCAATGAAAAGAACTTTGTAACTGTGAGATGAATTCACACATCACAAAGCAGTTTCACAGTAAGCTTCTTTTTGTTTTTTTTTTCCTGAGGATGTTTTCTTTGTCAACAGAGACTTCAGTGTGCTCCCAAATATCCTATTGCAGATTCCATGAAAACAGTGTTAACAAACTGCTGAATGAAAAGAACAATGTAACTCTGTTAGATGAATTCAGTCATTACATAACAGTTTCTCAGAAAGCTTCTTTCTAGATTTTATCTGAGGATAATTTCTTATTCATTATAAACTTCAATGTGCTCCCAAATATTCCTTTGTAGATTCCATGAAAACAGTGTTAGCAAACTGCTCCATGAAAAGTAAGGTGTAACTCTCTGAGATGAATTCACACATCACAAACAATTTCCTCAGAAAGCTCTTTTCTAGTTTTTATCTGAGGATATTTCCTTTTCCACCATAGACTTCATGTGCTCCCAAATATCCCTTCTCAGACACCACAAAAACAGTGATGCCAAAGTGCTCCCTCAACAGAAATGCTTAGATCTATGAGATGAATGCACACATAACAAAGGAGTTTCTCAGAAAGCTTCTCTCCAGTTTTTACCTGAAGATATTTCCTTTTTTGCCATTGGACACTATGCACCCTTGAATATGCCTCTGCAGATTCCACAAAAACAATGGGACCAAACTGCTCCATGAAACGAAAGGGGTAACTTGGCAAGATGAATTCACACATCATAAAGAAGTTTCTCAGAAAGCTTCTTTCGGAGGGCGGAGCAAGATGGCCGAATAGGAACAGCTCCAGTCTCCATCTCCCAGCGCAAGCGACACAGAGGACCCGTGATTTCTGCATTTTCAACTGAGGTACTGGGGTCATCTCACTCGGGAGTGCCGGACAATCCGTGCGGGTCAGCTGCTGCAGCCTGACCAGTGAGAGCTGAAGCAGGGCGAGGCATCGCCTCACCTGGGAAGCGCGAGGGGGAAGGGAGTCCCTTTTCCTAGCCAGGGGAACTGAGACACACAACACCTGGAAAATCGGGTAACTCCCAACCCAATACTGCGCTGTAACACTGGCACACCGGAGAATATATCCCACACCTCCCCGGGAGGGTCCCACGCCCACGGAGCCTCCCTCTTTGCTAACACAGCAGTCTGCCGCAATCTAACCGCAAGGCAGCAGCGAGGCTGGGGGAGGGGCGCCCGTCATCCCTGAGGCTTAAGTAGGTAAATAAAGCCGCTGGGAAGCTCGAACTGGGTGGAGCTCACGGCAGCTCAAGGAAACCTGCCTGTCTCTGTAGACTCCGCCTCTGGGGACAGGGCTCAGCTAAAGGAGCCGAATCCTGTGCAGATTGGAGCAACTCTGTCTGACAGCTTTGAAGAGAGCAGTGGATCTCCCAACACAGAGGTTGAGATCTGAGAAGGGGCAGTCTGCCTGCTCAAGTGGGTTCCTGACCCCTGAGTAGCCTAACTGGGAGACATCCCCCACTAGGGGCAGTCTGACACCCACACCTCACAGGGTGGAGTACACCCCTGAGAGGAAGCTTCCAAAGCAAGAATCAGACAGGTGCACTCGCTGTTCAGCAATATTCTATCTTCTGCAACCTCTGCTGCTGATACCCAGGCAAACAGGGTCTGGAGTGGACCTCAAGCAATCTCCAACAGACCTATAGCTGAGGGTCCTGACTGTCAGAAGGAAAACTATCAAA
>NW_022334200.1:0-1261 GCF_002776525.5 Piliocolobus tephrosceles | reverse complement strand
GAATTCACACATCACAAAGCAGTTTCTCAGAAAGCTTTTTTCTAGTTCTTATGGGAGGATATTTCCTCTGTCACCATAGTCTTCAATGTGATCCAAAATATCCCTTCACAGATTCCCTAAAAAGAGTGCTAGCAAACTGCTCCATGAAAAGTATCATGTAACTCAGTGAGATGAATTCACACATCACAAAGCTGTTTCTCAGAAAGCTTCTTTCTAGTTTTTATCATAAAATATTTCCCTTTTCACCATAGGCTTCAAAGTGATCCCGAATATCCCATTGCAGCTACCAAGAAAAATGTGTGAAAAACTGCTCAATGGAAACAATGTTGTAGCTTTGTGAGATGAATTCACACATCACAAAGCAGTTTCTCAGAAAGCTTCTTTCTAGTTTTTATCTGAGGATATTTCCTTTGTCACCATAGGCTTCAATGCGCTCTCAAATATCCGTTTGTGGATTCCACAAAAACAATGTTAGCAAACTGCTCCATGAATAGAAACTTGTAACTCTGAGATGATTTCACAGATCACAAAGAAGTTTCTCAGAAAGCTTCTTTCTAGTTGTTATCTGAGGATATTTCCTTTGTCACCATAGGCTTCAATGCACTCCCAATATCCTACTGCCAATTCCAGGAAAACAGTGTTAGCAAACTGCTCCACGACAATGATGATGTAATTCTTTGCGATGCATTCACATATCACAAAGCAGTTTCTCAGAAAGCTTCTGCTTTTCATGTAGCAGTTTGGTAGCACTCTTTTGAGGGAATCTGAGAAGGCATATTTTAGATGGCATTGAAAACTATGGTGACAAAGGAAATATCCTCCCATAAAAACTAGAAAGAAGCTTTCTGAGAAACTACTTATGGATGTGTGAATTCATCTCACAGAGTTATATTGTTCCTGTCATAGAGCAGTTTGCTAACACTGTTTTCTTGGGATCTGCTATGGAATATTTGGGAGCGCTTTAAAGCATATGATGACAAAGGAAATATCCTCAGTTAAAAACAAGAAAGAAACTTTCTGAGAAACTTCTTTGTCATGTGTGAATTAATCTCACATTTATTTTCGTGTTGAAGTTTCCTAACACCATTTTCGTGGAATCTGCAATAGGATGTTTGGGTGCACATTGAAGCCTACAGTGATAAGGGAAATATGATCAGGTAAAAACCAAAAGGAAGCTTTCTGGGAAACTGCGTTGTGATGTGTGAATTCATCTCCCACAGTTACACCTTTATTTTCATTGAGCTGTTTGCTAACACTATTT
>NW_022334199.1:0-1213 GCF_002776525.5 Piliocolobus tephrosceles | reverse complement strand
TGGAACTGTTTGCTAACACTGTTGCCGTGGATTCTACAATGTGATATTTGGGAGCTCATTGAGGGCTATGGTGAAAAAGGATATATCCTCAGAGAGAAACGGTAAATAATCCTCTGAGAAACTGCATTGCGGTGTGTGAATGCAACTCACAGAGTTACACGTTTCTCTTCAGTCATCAGTTTGCTAACACAGTTTTCTGGAAATCTGCAATGGGATATTTCTCAGTGCAATGAAGCTTATGGTGACAAAGGGAATCTCCTCAGATGAAAATTAGAAAGAAGCTTCCTTAGAAACTTCTTGTTGATGTGTGAATTCATCTCAGAGACTTACACTTATATTTCCTGGAGCAGGCAATTAACACTGTCTTTGAAGAAACTAAGAAAGGTTTCTTTCAATCGCATGGTGGCCTGCGCTGTTAAAGGAAATATCATCAGTTAAAAACGAGAGAGAAGCTTTATGAGAAATTTCTTTGTGATCTGTGAATTCATCTCACAGAGTTACAACTTATTCCTAAGGAAGCAGTTTCCTAACACTCTTTTCGTGGAATCTGTAAAGTGATATTTGGCAGCCAATTCGGGCCCACTGTGAAAAAGGATGTATCCTCACATAACAACTAAAGAATAGCTTTCTGAGAGATTGCTTTCTGTTGTGTGACTTCATCACACAGTGTTCCACCCTTCCCTTCTTGGAACAGTTTGCTAACTCTGTAGCCGTGGATTCTGCAATGTGATATTTGGGAGTTTCTTGAGGGCTAGGGAGACAAAGTATATATCCTCAAACAGAATCTGGAAAGAAGCATTCTGAGAAACTGCATTGCGATGTGTGAATGCAACTCACAGAGTTACACGTTTCTCTTCAGTCATCAGTTTGCTAACACTGTTTTCTGGAAATATGCAATGGGATATTTCTGAGCGCAATGAAGCCTATGGTGACAAAGGAAATCTCCTCATATGAAAGCTAGAGAGAAGCTTCCTTAGAAACTTCTTGTTGATGTGTGAGTTCATCTCACAGAGTTACACTTATATTTCATGGAGCAGGCCATTAACACTGTCTTTTAAAAAACTAAGAAAGGTTACTTTGGATCACATGAAGGACTGGGCTGATAAAGGAAATATCATCATTTAGAAACGTGAGAGAAACTTTCTGAGAAATTTCTTTGTGAACTATGAATTCATCTCACAGAGTTACAACTTATTCCTCAGGAAGCAGTTTG
>NW_022334198.1:0-1238 GCF_002776525.5 Piliocolobus tephrosceles | reverse complement strand
CAGTGGGGAACAAGATAAGTCTTTGCAGGAAATGCTCTTGTGCAACCCAGAGAGCCAAATCATAAAGCATCGAGTGCTGGAAACATGCATTGAAGTTAGATGAAATACTCAATGCACAAATTAGACTGTGAAAGACCTTCAGGAAATCATGCAATCACCGGGAGGCTGATTGATGACATTCCTCGAATTTATGATTGCAAGAACAGAGAAATACGACATTCTATTTCCAGTGGTTGTGGACGTACGAAGGCAAAGTAAGAAATCATGAAATCAAGAAACTTGAGTAATCGGAAGCTATGCCACCTAAAACCTTCGGTTCGTTTTACAAAAGATGAAAATAAAAACCACATATCACACAGCATGGGAGATAGCATTTTCATATGTATGTGATAATGGATCAACATTTGAGAGAGATGCAATAAAAAGTTCTAAATTTGACAAAAGCAAACAACTAGAATTAAACACTGGAAAAGCCTGGGTGACGGGAGTGGGGCGCCCTGTCTCAAGAAGAAAGAAACAGAGAGATTTAACAGCAGGGAGTGAAACAGAGGTTTGTACACTATTTGTACTGGCCCTTGTTTCAGTTTGTACTGGCCCTTGTTTCAGTAGGCAAAGGCGAAAAGAAGGCATTTCTGTCATGGATTCTTGCATGGATTGTTCAGGATCTGCGATGTTGCCTCCGTTTCCAGTTAAGCATTGTGTGGTGGACTGGCAGTTCCCACATTTGGTGCAAAATGTAAAGCTGATGAATGTAGACATGTTCCCCAACTAGGAGGGGCAGAATTTGGGTGTGTCTTCAGGTCCTTTGGCTTACCAGGAATGAAGATCCTGGCTCCAGGGATTTTGTCAAAATGTCTCAGAGAGTGAGAAACGGGGCAGAATTTAGGCCCGGCGCCAAGGCCTCGAGGTGTGAAGAAACACCCTGGCCTCAGGGCCCATGAAAGCAGGATGATTTTAGGGAGGATGGTGGAATGAGAGGACTGTGACCTTTGGCCCCGTTTCTTTACATTTTCTTTTCATGGTTTCCACCCGCCCGGCGTTCGCGCCCACTCACGGTCTCCCTTGCACCCCCCGGGAGATGCTCCCCGGGTTCTATTCCGCCCCGCCATGGCGCACCCAGCAAACGTTGTGACCTCGCCCCCCTGCGGTCTCCCCTCCCCCGGACGCTGCCCCTGCCCCCACCTGTGGCGCTCCGGGAATCTCTAAAGCCCCCAACCAGAGTCCTCCAACCCACCCGC
>NW_022334197.1:0-9001 GCF_002776525.5 Piliocolobus tephrosceles | reverse complement strand
ATGAAATTCCATGGCAATAGGTAAACTGGAAAGTGTTGAGGAGAAGCTGGTGGAGGCAGCCTTGTGCCTTGTAGGCTCCTTCTCTTCAAGAAGGGTGACCAGCAAGCGTCTCTCCCAATTCTGATGAAGGTCATCTTGAACTCTCCTCAAGAGCAGGCAATAGTCAGATGACTGGGGATATTGGGAGACCTGAAAGGACTTTGGATACAAATCTCTAGGCAGTGGTAAGTCATTGGTCCTACTCCATGTGAAACAACATGACGAAACTGATATTTTGGTACAGGAACACTGGTAGTAGTATGGATCAGAAAGGAGATAGATTTTTGGGTAGCATGAAGAATTGGGAGACTTGTAAATATCCTACATGAAAGATTAGAAAGATTTTATGTGAAGCATTGTGGACAACATAGGCTTGAGGCTCTGGATTATGTTATCTCATGGAAATAGTATTGGGTTTTATTCTGGGAGGGTTGAATATATGACTAGCTAGGGTCTACTTCAGCTTTGCCCTCCCTCTTAGGGAGCCCCAGCATGTGGTCATCATTGCTAGTGCATGCCTTTCCAGGGTCTTAGTGGGAATCATGTTGTTCCCACCACGACTCTCCACTCTCACTGGGTCTGAATGCCAATGCCTTCCGGCCCTGAGTGTCTTCTGACATTCCTACCCATGTCTTCAGCCTTCCAGAGTTTGTTCCCTGCTGGGCCTTCAGGAGTGCCACCCTATGCATGCACAACTTAGGATCTGGCCCAGAAAGAAATGCAAAAAAAAAAAAATTTCTTATACAGGTTCCTGGGGCTCCTTGTTAGTACTCTGTGTCCTAAATCCAGGCTGTCTTGGAGTCAGTTATGTTCTCTTATCTTCAATCACATATACTACTTCTATTTTATATAAATACATTTACTTGGCTTCTCTTCATATTTACCATTCCACTTTTCACTCTTCTTGCAATTCACATGGTCCTGAGATATTTTCCTTCTTAGGTCCATCCCTAATTCAGATGACTTGAACTCTCTGATCACCACCCCTTGTTGTGGGAAATGCTTATGTTAGCTATTGTCCTCAGGACAATTAAACCTTTCACTTTCGCCATTATTCAAGTTTTCAGTTTAAATTCTATTGCTTTTTATTATTTCCCTGGCAATTTGGTTCACTTATTGGGAGCCAAACATACAACATGATTTTATTTGTTCGCATTTGTTCTACTTCTTTGTAGAAGGGCCAAAGGATTTTCTTGCTGAAGTAGATACCAGTTGAAACAATTTTAATGGTAATGATACTAGTGTTTAAAATAAGGCTAATTTTAGGTTTTTGTCTAGTGAATAGAATATCTCCAACTGTAGCAGGTTAGAGATCAATCCTATACGTAACCTGTTGAGAGGGAGAATATTCAACACCCTTAAATTCTGATCTACATCCTTTACATTTTTTATGTTTGTTATTTAGGCCACATTGAAAATCTGATGAAATTTATACATTAGAAGAATGCTAAAGTTTTCCTCCTGACCGAGCACATCCCCAGGTTAAAACAAATCTAAATTATAAACCCTTGACTTAAATCATGCATAAGTGTCTTCCCTCGGCCCAGTGTAGATTTACATATAATATAGATTTATGACCGTAATCTTAGTCCTACAATTATAATTATCATCACAAAATGGTAATACTGATGTAATACAACAATAGATAATAAAAATCACTTAGAAAGTATGAATCATCTCATTTTGTGTTTATTTGTGTTCATTTGTATCTTCAAATGGTCTAGAATGAAAAGTCAATATGGGCATAACAGTACATTTTAAGAAAATGGATGATATTCTAATAACTAAATGGTCACAAAGCATAAATAGCTTATGCAGTGAAGTAGAGAAGACCCATCGGAAGTCATCCAGCTGGTTTCTAGTTGGAAAGCTCTCCACAGAACTGATG
Organism: Piliocolobus tephrosceles; assembly: GCF_002776525.5. NCBI lineage: Eukaryota > Metazoa > Chordata > Mammalia > Primates > Cercopithecidae > Piliocolobus > Piliocolobus tephrosceles. Next base: position 7,074 of record NW_022334197.1, on the reverse strand, counting down.
ACCGATTTGGTTTCTAACATTTGAGAAATGGAAGGGCTTTGGAGATCATCTCATTTCCGCTGTCCTGATTTAATACGTGAGGAAATATGGTATCACATATATGAAGTGATTGAACAATGACATACTGATTATATGTATCAAACTTTATCTAAGATACATTTTTATTCTTTAGTTGTTTTCTGAATATGTTAAATTGCCCTACTCAAATAGAATTCTGGGGGGAGAAAATGTTAGTGATTTTGTGCTTGCTCCTAGCTGTTGCTCACGGAGTATTTGTTGAACAAGTCGGACTGGCCCATAAGTTCCAGAGGGCTGGGGTACTATCTGTTCTGCTCATTACTAGGGATCCAGACACAGACAATTTTCTTTTCTTTTCTTTCCTTTTCTTTGTTTCATTTCATTTCATTTCATTTCTTTTTTTTCTTTTGAGGGGCTTGGTGGGTGCAGGGTCTTACTCTGTCCTGAGTGCAGTGATGCAATCAAGACTCACTACAGCCTTGACTTCCATGGCTCAAGCACTCCTTCCACTTCAGCCTCTTGAGTAGCTGGGACTACAGACATGCACCAATACATCTGGCTAATTTTTGGCAATTTTTGTAGAGATAAGGTGTTGGGATGGTGCCCAGACTCAGACATAGACGATTTCTGTTGCGTAAAAATTTAGAATGTCCTAGGTGTGTGGATACCTGGTGTTCTGGCTGCTGACTCTCTGTATTGTTGCCAACACTTCCTCTTCACTCTCCCCTGACCTTTGAAACCCATCCCTGCTGCTCAGGGTTGTGGGATGTGGAACCGGTCTGGATCCTGACACTGGGTTGGTGAGTGGCCAAGTGCTGCTTTGGCCACAGGGAGGAGCTGTGCTCCCGTGAAACCTCTGAGGCTGGGACCTGCGGAAGGGATAGAGGGTAAGAGGAGAGATGGGCCAGGAGGGATCTTGCCCACGGGGAGCCATGCGTACCTCTAATGAGAGCATGACCATACTCAGGTCAAGCACACTAACATCAGCTTCAAGCTGATTTCCCTTTCCTTTGCACCACACACCTTGTGTTGTTCTTTTTCAGTATCCTGTGTATGTTAGCTCTAAGCCCAGCCAAGCCCCACGCCCTCCACTACAGGGACAGAAGGTGGCTCATCCCATTCGTGCTCCCTCAGCTCCCTCCCCAGTGCCTGGTTGCTGGTTGGCATCATAGTCATACCCTTGAATGCTGGGCGCTGGTCCACACTGCATCTGTGGTCACGCAGTCATCCTCCCTCCACAGAGCCAGGCAAAAAGGGCTCCACCGTGCTTAGACATTGAGGGAAGGGACATTTTGAATGGTTCTGTCTTGCGTGATCCCGCAGGACTGAAGGAGATTCCTTGAATGGGATGGTCTGTTGCTGAGAGGAATCCTGAAAGACAGGGAGACAGAGATAGAGGGAGGATCCACTTAATGAGGAAGCAGCTGAGAGCAAAGAGCCCCTGCCAGAGGACTATCCTTGGGGGGTAAAAAGCTAGCTCTGCCCTTTGTCCCCAGCCCATTCATTCCAGCCCAGACTATTCAAATCTGCCTTCTATCAGGACCTAGAAAGGATGTAAAACGGCTAGGAAGAAACATCCCCTGGGTCTGGGGAAGCTGTCAGGAGCAGTGACATCACAGGGAAAACCACCAATCAAGTCCAAGGAGACCAGAGCCCAGCCCATCGCCCAGAGGACCCCAGTCAGAGGCCTCATCTCAGACCCGAGGCTAGCATGGGCTGCAGGCTACTCTGCTGTGTGGTTCTCTGTCTCCTGGGAGCAGGTGAGTTGGCTTCAAATGGACTGTCCTTGAACTCCAAGCCTTTTCCTTGTGGCTGCAGCAACAACCCTCCTCCTGGGCGCTGCGTGAATTTTGTCCCTGTTTCCCTACAGTCCGCATAGACACTGGAGTTACCCAAACACCAAAGCACCTGGTCATGGGAATGACAAATAAGAAGTCTTTGAAATGTGAACAACATATGGGACACAGGGCCATGTACTGGTACAAGCAGAAAGCCAAGAAGCCGCCAGAGATCATGTTTATGTACAACTATGAGAAACTCTCTATTAATGAAAGTGTGCCCAGTCGCTTCTCACCTGAATGCTCCAAGAGCTCTCTCTTATACCTTCACCTACAAGCCCTGCAGCCAGAAGACTCAGCCCTGTATCTCTGCGCCAGCAGCAAAGACACAGCCTTGCAGAGTCGCCGCGTTCCTGTGCAGAAACCTTCAGGGCCTGAGAGGAAGCTGTGGGGGCCATGCAGGGCTCGGGTGAGCACTTCCTGCAAGAGCCCCGACAGAAGCTTCAGAACATCATAGCACCTGCTAATTCATCCATGTGGCAACTTTACATCCTGTGCACATATTTAGAGTGTGGGTTTTCTTTTGCCTGAGTGTGACTCTGCCCTGCCAACTGATTTGAAAAAATGATAAACATATTCAGATCTACTTTTAAAAAATGCTTTTTTAAATCATGAAATAGGCCAGGCATGGTGGCTCACCCCTGTGATCCCAGCACTTTGGGAGGCCGAGAGGGGCGGATCATGAGGTCAGGAGTTTGAAACCTGCCTGGTCTATATGGTGAAATCCCGTCACTACTTAAAATACAAAAAATTAGCTGGGCATGGTGGCATGCGCCTGTAGTCCCAGCTACTCAGGAGGCTGAGACAGAGAATTGCTTGAGCCTGGGAAGCAAAGGTTGCAATGAGCCACGATTGCACCACTTTACTCCAGCCTGGAAAACAGAGCGAGATTCCATCTCAAAAAAAAAAAAAAAAAAAAAAAAAAAAAGAAAAAAAAGAAAAAGAAAAAGAAATCATGAAAGAAAGCAAACACCCTCTAAAAAAGATTGTTTAGCTTAAGATTACATAAGAACCCTCCAAGCAATCACCTGTGTCACCACAGAGTCACACCCTGCACTGGGCCAGACAGCATCCTGTGAGGAGCTATGTTCTCCTGACACTTCATGCTCAGTGGTTTCCATGACTCTTCTTTGGGACCAAGGGTTCTCTTCATTATAGGTTTTTGTCATGCAGAGTCAAGCAGCTCTGAGCATTGTGAAATCAGAGAACGAACTTCCAGGCAAGGATCCCAGTGCAGAAGCCAGCTGGAGAGGACAGTAAGAGACTCACCCTTTGAGAAATGGGTTTGAGAAATATGTATCCATTTTCACCACTTCTATTATTCTATATTCCTGCTTGTCTATTCCTTAATTTCTCCTTTTTACACTCAAAGCTAGACTGTGAATTCTAGCTCTGATCAAAGCTCCAAATGTGCACAGACACCTTCTCTGAACCCTTAAGGCAGCAAACATGCCTCTGTCTGCTCCCCTTGCTGCAGAGCCCGTAGATCATGGTCTAGAAGCTTCCTGACTCATCCACTCTCCTTCCCTCGGCTGGAAGTCTCCTTGACGGTTTCAGGTCTCAGCTCTTCCCTGGATTTCCTCTCCAGACTGACACTTGAAGGATTATGTTTCCCACTTTGTTCTCTTTATTCCCAATGCCCTGCCCTACTTCCACCCTTATAATGCCCCAATTTGTTAGATGCTAACCCTTTCTGTTCTTCTTGGTGCCCTTTTAAAATGCTGTGTGTGTTGCTATTATAACTTTTCAATTTTGTTGCAGACTTTGATTTCCTTATCTGTTCCTTCAACTAGATTATGAGCTTCTGAAGAAAATATTGTACGTTAAAATCCCCAGTTTATGCCACTGTCTCTGGCGTAGAGTAAATGATAAGCTTCTTCTTTGCTGCACTGGGGACTTAAGCCTTGTCCAAAACATCCCCACCAATAGTCCAATAGTCCTCCAGCCTCCATTCTGGACAGGAAACCACAGTACCAACTTCTGGAAAATTCTTCCTTCTGTCGAGCCCGAAAGTCTTCTCCTCAGGGCTATGAATCTTTTGCTCTCAGTCTTATACCTTGGGAACATGGGATCAGGAGAGGCATAGTAAGAAGGTAAGTAGTCAACAAAGCCAAAAGAAGATTGTGAGTTCTAAAATAGTTAAAGATGAGTCGGATAAGTGAAAATTCCAGCCCAGCAAATAAGCATTTTTCTGTTTAGGTAGCAGTTACAAATTGTGAGAGGAAATCTCAAAAGTGTCTCTCCGTTCCTGGGACATAGCATGCCAGGTGCTAGTAGTCAAAGTTGATGCTGGCTTCTTTCTAGACAATCCAGCAGAAATAGTTTCTCAGAAAAAAATAGTTGGAATGGGACTAGGTAGATTGCTCTAAGATCTGCCTCGAAGTCCTCTCCTTCAAAAAACCTTCTCTCATTGTGTCAATCTCCAACTGACAAGTGGTTTTCTACATAGTCTTTGAATGCTGATGAGAATAGCTTGTGCCCTAATTTTTCCTTTCACATGGTACCCATTGCAATCAGTGTCTTTCTATATATTTGTAGTCAGAGGTGTTCACTAAGCAGAACAGAGCATGGGTCCTTGAGGACCTGAGACTTCAGGCAGGCCTTCAAATGCTGAGAGGAAAACATCTGGTTGTGGTTCTCAAGCCTTTGGTCCTAGCGAGGTGAATGAGAGGTGATTAGAATGTCTGTGCTCCTGAGAATATTGGAAGGGGACCCCCAGCTCCCACTTTCAAGGGAGAGAATGGAAAGAGGCATGTGGTGGGGTATCTGGAGCAGCTGCTGTTGCACCTTTAAGGTGTTCTGCAAATGCTGCCAAGTGAGGCGGGTGGTTGCATTAGGAAGGAGAAAAAAGAAAGTCATTAAGATACAGCCTGTGACCTTAGGAAGATCCAATTGAGTAAGGGAGACAAGTACTCACAAGAACGTGTGTTAGTATGGAAGGAAAACCCTAGGATTTTTAGAAAGATGAAATTGGCATTGCTCCCTGAAGACCAAGGTGAAGAATCATAGAACCACACAGGGCTCAGAGAAGCCCAGACAGATCAAGTACAAGCAAACTCACTAGCTGCAACCATCACCCTATACACTAAGAAGATTTCCTGAAAGGTCCTGAGGCCTTCTCTGCTCATCACCCATGTCAGGTGCCTCAAGTTATGCAATAAAGACACTGTGACATGATATACAGTGGACCAAAGTGGTGCATTTCTTTGTATCTGTGTAGAAGGGAGGCCGGTTGGAAGGAGATAGAGACCATGCAGCATGTGGAAAGTGTCTCCGCAAAAGTGGAGTGAGTCCAGATGGGGTGTGGAAAGCAGCCTCCTGCAGATTGTGGAAGCCCCAGCTAATTGTAAAGGGCACTGGGTGGGGCAAGGCATCCCTTGTGTGATGTGTTAGAAATTGGACTGAGGTGAGGAGAGTTTCAACTCTCCTGGGTGGTCTCCCTGGCACAGGAAGTCAGAACTTGAATGGAGGGATGAGGCCATTTACAAGGGAGAGATGGTGGCAGCTGCAGCATACATGTAGTTACATGCAAAGGGATTGATCAAATATGCAGATCTATATGGATAACAGAGCCAGTCTTCTCAGTGTTGGATAAGGAAGTTGCAAATATGGAAAGAGAGAACAGTTGACACAACAATAAACATAATATAGGATGGGAACTAGTGTGAACTCATCGCTTCTCAATATGTCTAAAGAGGAATTAAAGATACCTGTAAATATATATGTACTGTGAATATACATTTGTATGTACAGCTCTGTCCACTATGATGCCTAAGAGTAGTTCACCCTGGAAGCACCACAAAAGATCTAGTGTCCATATTCTGTTTTCTAAATACCATTGTCCACTAGAAGGAACCAGAACTTTTGAACAAACAGTAGATACCAAGACAGGCAGGAAAAGCCTAGAACCACTTGTGCCATCAAATAAGGAAATGCTCAAAGAATGATGGGAACCCCGACAGGAAGGAGAATTTAAGAATTAACAATCCCTCTATTTCCATATCTCCTTTTGACAATGCTTCATCAACATTTAAACATTATTATTTATAAATAAAGGCTTTGAAATGAAAATTATTTTTATCAGTTACATTCCAGCCTTACATACTGAGACTATGACCTGATTTCTGTAGAGGTACAGATACAAATATACCAATGCCAACCATAGCACATTAGAAACACAATTTTTAAGTGCTTAGACCTACCTTTTACCTGTGGATTTTACTGTTTTCCATTCCACCCATCTATTCGTTGACCAATTAAGCAAATACGTATTAAGCCCCTGCACTCTGTAAAGTATTTTGATAGGGGCCGTGAACCATGTAAGCTTCTGGCACAGCAGCCTGGTGAAGTCTATCCTGCTTGGCTTTCATTGTTTCACAGCTGGGTAGAGTTGGAGAAAATTATTTCAGTCTCTCCCCACATCCGAATTTCAAGGATGAGAAAATGAGAAAGTTGGTAGATGAAATGATTTAGGCACCTAAACACCAATTACTTTAACCTTCCTAAAGCATACCCTGTAAAGCTTTCCAAATTAGATGTTATCTGTAAACATGTCAAACATGTGTTTTTTTGTTTTATTTTGTTTTGTTTTTTGAGACAGAGTCTTGCTCTGTCGCCCAGGCTGGAGTGCAGTGGCGCGATCTTGGCTCACTGCAACCTCCGCCTCCCAAGTTCAAGTGATTCTCCTGCCTCAGCCTCCTGAGTAGCTGGGACTTCAGGTGCACGCCACCTTCACCAGCTAATTTTTTTTGTATTTTTAGTAGAGATGAGGTTTCACTATATTGGCTAGGCTGGTCTGAAACTCCTGACCTCGTATTCCATCCACCTCTGCCTCCCAAAGTGCTAGGATTACAGGCATGAGCCACCGCGCCCAGCTCCCGTCAAACAAGTCTTATAGCTCCTGTAATCCCTGAAGCACTTTGAGAACGAGAACATTATTCACAAAAGCTTTTTGAACAAATTAACATGGCCCATGTGCCCATGAGAGTTGGTTTTATTCACTGCTCTATTCCTGGTCCTCAAACAGTGCCTGACGTATAGTTACGCACTCCATAAAGACCTATTGGATAATATTATTTTGGTATCTTAAGTGTGTATATGGAGGCTGTTGGGCATTTCACCAGTAGGTGGTAGTTAGAGTTGCTAAGGCTTTACTTTGGTGTTTCAAATGCCTTCTTGCTTTGTGTATTCCCCTGCGGAATCCCTTTGTGTATCTATG
>NW_022334196.1:0-21431 GCF_002776525.5 Piliocolobus tephrosceles | reverse complement strand
AAACTAGAGAAAATATATTTATCATTAAATGGAAGTTGATTATCATACAGGTCTTCATCCTTGCCATATTCACAATGAGAAGGCAGAGGAGGAAGTGTTGGTCTTGCTGTTTTCTGGGTAGCAGATACAGAATAAAATAGGCAAGTAGTGGACCCACACAGTTCAAACTTCTATTGTGTAAGAGTCAACTAGATTTATATTAATAGATTTATATTAATATACATCCATAGATTATACATATAATGTTCATTATGTGTGCATTCATATTCATTCTTATTAATTTTAACTTTTATCTCATAGAGCCATGTCCTAACAAGGGGACTTGCACCAAAAATGATAGAACAAAAGTATTTACCTATCAGAATTTTCCAATAACTTTTAAACATAACAATAGAAACCCATTCAGAAAATTAAATTTGATGTAATTAGGTAGTTATTGAAAATGAAATCTTCAGTTCTATTCCTGGCAGCAATTCATTCATCTGAATTGATTTTTAAAACCACATCCTTTTCTTTGCCTTCTTTTGAGCTATGTGGATTGATTCCATTGGGTTTCCTTCCCAATCTGCAGCCTCTCTATAGTCATCTAGTCATGGGTGTTATTTGCATCAGAATGAGATCAAGCTATGTATTCATGATAATCTGGAGAAAAGTGAGGGCATCCTCTGGGTGGTATCAGAAAAGTTGGAGGCAGCCCTGGCTTCTATGCATTGTGAGATATTCGCCTCAATTTTGAGTTTCCTAGAATTAATAAATAGCCTCTGTTTTAGTGAAAGAAAGATGGTCCTCAATACACTTGATAAATGTCTACATAGTAAGGATGAACATTTTGACTTGTATAGAAATTTAAAAGGAAACATGCTTTTGAGAGAATATCCAGCAGCTATTGACTAAAAAAAAAAAAATTTTTCTTGCAGTGTAAATGACAATTTTTTTTTTTTACTGTGTGTGTGTGTGTGTTTTGAAAATATTTCTGTATTATGAGTTTGTGTTGTCATGGATTATTTATTTTATGATTTGGCTTTTCATGGTATCACAGTGCTTTTTATCATAACAGCATTTCACACCAATCACTTTGAAACTGAGGACTCTAATTCCAACATGTCAAAGACGAAGAGATGAAATGTGAAAACTGCCTGACAAGAGGCAGATATCTGTGCACCAAGAAATGATATTCACTACTCACTTCGTGAATCAGATGTATAAAATTACAGCTTCCATGGCAGTGATGGGCATTTGAGGCGATTTGTCTACAAAGGAATCTCAGATAAGCATCTTTAATAAAACTCATGTCTCCCCTGTTGGTCTGTACCTCATTATACTGTAATCCTAAGATTCAATTTTATACAAATGCATATATATCTAAACTCAAGTTTTATAATGGCATCCTATTTTATGTACTGCAATATTACCATGTGTATAGCCTTACAAGTATAATTGAAATATCAAGGCAGTGTATCTACTCTAAAATCTTCTCCACATAACTGCACAGAGTTAAAGATTTGAAAGGGTCTGGCTAGAACTACGTGCTTTACTAACTTAATTTTGTATATGTACTTTCTTCATTTGTGACACACTATCAGATGGCTGTCCTTTAAATGCAAAATATATCTTAAATAAATAGCACATAATTATTTTATTCTTCTTCAGGGTCTGTATGATGGTTAATATTATGTGTCAACTTGACTGGACCACCAGCTGTTCAGATATTTTGTCAAATGTCACCAACATTTATCTGTTATTATAGGTAAGTTTTAAAACTTATCATATAATCCTTATTCTTAATACACCATCACTGTGAGCTGAGACTTTCTGCTAGTGTTTAGGGTAGATTAACAACATAAATATGTGGCTAAAATTTGAGAAGCATTTTTCTTGATTCAATGTTTTTCCTCACACACATTTGCGTTAATCCAAGAAATCTCAGTTTTAAAAAGGCACTAACTTTGTTACTTTTTCAACATTTTTTGAGGACACACTAAAAGACAATTCATTTTCTGTGAATTCTAATTTTCATGTAAACCAAAGACTTAAATTTAGAATACAGTCAAATCTGACTAATGCTGAGTAATTTGGGGAGAGATTTGATCTTTAAAAATTCAGATTAAAAATAATTGTAAAACCAAAAGAAGGTAAGTAATACTCATAGGACAGTCACACAAACCCCAGCAGCAGAATATACATTCCTCAAGAAAACAGTGAACATGTAATATGATAGATTGCTTTCTGAGCCATAAAATAGGTCTCAGTATTTTAAATTTACGTATATAATACAAGGTTTTTTTTTATATGCCTTCGGGGGAAATATCGTTATGTATACAGTAAATAACATAGCATTAAATAAGAAAACATGTCAATTTCTAATCTTCAACTAAAGCAGTGGTTTGAGACACAGATTACAGATTTGAACATTTTTAAAGAAATAGAGCTCATGTTAATTAGAAAACTATTAAATTACAATTAAACAATAAAATAAAAAACAGAAGAATGGGAATATTGGTAAAGTTGATAAGCCAGGCTGATTAAAAAATGTGAGGAAAAACCACAAATATCAGGAAAAAGGAACATGGCATCACTGCAGTTCTTATCAGCGTTAAAGATGTCTTGTCAATAAAGTTCAAATTTTAGATGCAATGGCAACTATCTTAAATGACAGCAACTATCAGACTCACTTAAAAGGTAATATATAACCTAAAGAGCTGTACATCAAAGTAAACAGTGACATGTGATGGAAGAAATTAGAATTTTAGGTAAAACATTCATACAAAGAAAACTCCAGTTTCAGATGATATCCCTGGGAAATTCCACCAAACTTTGAAGGAAGAAACGTTTCAAATTTCACAACTTTGTCAGAAAATAGAGTTGCAGAAAGCATTTTCAAACTCATATGAGGGCAACATTATCCTGATACTGAAACCAAAGATATAAGAAAAGTGCACAGCAACATGTTTCATAAAAATAAATACAAAAATTTGTTAAGAAAATTAAATCCACTGATACATAAAAAGATAATGCATCATTATTAATTGCAAGAATGCAAGGCTATTTAAATAATCATACCATTAAATTAATGAAAAAAATACATAACAGTAATCTCAAGTATTTAACAGAATTGAATCTCCATTTATGGTAAAACTGTCAGCAAACTAAGAATATAAGCAAAATTTCTCAACCTGATAAAAGGCATATACGATAAAACATTTAATGATTAAAACTGAATGCTTTTCCTCTAAGATCAAAAATGCAGAAAGGATTCATCACACATTAGAAGGCAAAGATTAAATCTGTATTTAGAGGTGGCATGATTGTCTATGCAGGAAATCTTAGGAATCTACCAAAAAAAAAAAAAGTAACTAGTACCTGTGTCTAGCAAGTTTGGGAGATATGGAGTATTTGTATATACAAGCAACAAATAATTAGAAATTACAGTAGTATTAAAATACATACTATTTAGCAATAAATTGAACAAAAGGTGTAAAAGGCCTCTAAACGGATAAAATTGTTAAGATTTCTAAGAATATAGAGCTATATCAAACTGATTGATCAAAAAATGTGATATTATGTTACTTGTCCCAAAAATATCTATAGATTCAATGCAATTTTAATTGGTATTTCATCAGGCTTTTGTATAGAAATTGTCAAGATGATTATAAAATTTACATGGAATTTCAAAAGAGAAAGTCTGGGAAAAACTACCTTGAAAGATAAAAAATTTCAAAGATTTATTCTTGTTTTGAATTATTGATACTTGCAAGAAGTTGGATAAATCTCAAAATAGCTGTGCTTTGTGAAGCCAGATCCAAAAGTATATGCACTGTAAACACCATTTACATAACCTTCTAGAAAATGAACACTATATGAAACAAAGCAGATCGGGGACTGCCAGAGGAAGGATGGGCCAGGCGCAATGGCTCACGCCTGTAATCCCAACACTTTGGGAGGCCGAGACAGGTGGATCACAACGTCAGAAGTTCGAGACCAGCCTGGCCAACATGGTGAAACCCCATCTCTACTGAAAATACAAAAAAAAAAAAAAAAAAAAAATTAGCTAGGCATGGTGGCGCATGCCTGTAATCCCAGCTACTCAGGAGGCTGAGGCAGGTGAATTGCTTGAACTCGGGATGCAGAGGTTTCAGTGAGTCAAGATCCCACCATTGTACTCTAGCCTGGGAGACAGAGAGAAACTCTGTCTCAAAAAAAAAAAAAAAAAAAAAAGGATTGACACAGGCATATGAGAAAACTTTCAGGGATGTTTAAATATGTTAATTATCTTGATTGTGCAGAAGTTCTCATCAGTGCAGGCAGTCCTTGCTTGGCAGGGTAGGAAAACTTCTGCATATCAGGACTGAATTCTTACATGTCAAGGTTCCATGGTAACAATGCACAACATTTTCACTTTGCACAGTGACAAAGGAAGGAAGCTTTTCACTACTCTCCACTATCCCCATATCCTACAAAGAAAGGTGGCCTCCAATATATAGTTAATTATATGGGAATTATACTAAAATAAAACTGAGACATTGTTTTACTTATCTTTTTGATGAGTATCAAATTAGCTCCACCTTTAAAGACAATTTTCTCTCACATAAATGTATACCTCTTATGCCATTATTTTTCAAATACTAGTAGCTTCTTAAATCAGCATACCCCTACATATCATCCAGAAACCATCTAGATCAACAAACGGCACAAATATAACCACTCATAACTGTTGTCCAGCATTAGTAAGAGAGAAATAATATGACAGCTCTGAGTTACATGTGTGTAATGAAATGAACATCTCAAACCAACAGAGACAGCTGCATGGGCAGTGCAGAAGTGGGTTTTATGAAGATTTCTGACGAGGAGGAAAGTCATACCGTAAAAGGGGAAATATTACAGCCTGAGACCAGGGTGATTAGACTGGCCACAGGAAAATAGAAAGGAAGTGCTTTAACTTTTGCAGAAGGAAGAGGTAGTTTGGAAGGAACAGGCTTCCCTTGGAGCCTTGGTAGTTATAAGAAAGAAAGAAGTAGCTGATGAAAATTAAGCTTTATATATAAACAGAAGAGTATTACTGCAAAATCAATCCTCTACCAATAAGGCAACGTTAAGTTAAAGAAGCATCATTCTAAGAGAAGACACTTTAACACAAAAGTGGGTCAAATCTTTAACCCTTTTTTATGTTGAAACAGCTGCCACTGTAGTCTAAAAAAGAAAAACAAAAAACATTTAAAACTAAATAATAACTGGGGGGCACACACAAGATGACCGAATAGGAACAGCTCTAGCCTCCAGCTCCCAGAATGAGTGACACAGAAGATGGGCAATTTCTGCATTTTCAACTGAGGTACCGGGTTCATCTCACTGGGGTGTGTCAGACAGTTGGCGCAGGTCCGTGGGTGCAGTCCGATCAGCAAGAGCTGAAGCAAGGCGAGGCATCGCCTCACCTGGGAAGCCCAAGGGGGAAGGGAATTCCTTTACCTAGCCAAAAGAAACTGAGACACACAATACCTGGAAAATCATGTAACTCCCACCCTAATACTGCACTTTACCAAGGGTCTTAGCACACCAGAAGATTATGTCCCACATCTGGCCCAGAGATGCCCACGGAGCCTCCCTCATTGTAAGCACAGCAGTCTGAGATCTAACTGCAAGGCCTCAGCGAGGCTGGGAGAGGGGCGCCTGCCATTGCTGAGGCTTAAGTAGGTAAACAAAGCTGTTGGGAAGCTCAAATTGGATGGAGCCCACCACAGCTCAAGGAGGCCGGCCTGCCTCTATAGACTCCACCTCTGGGGACAAGACATAGCTAAACAAAAAGCAGCAGAAACCTCAACAGAGGTCAATGCCCCTGTCTGACAGCTTTGAAGAGAGCGGTGGATCTCCCAGCACTGAGGTTGAGATCTGAGAACAGACTGCCTGCTCAAGTGGGTCCCTGACCCCTGAGTAGCCTAACTGGGAGACATCCCCCACGAGGTGCAGACCGACACCTCACCCGGCTTGGTACACCCCTGGGAGAAGCTTTCAGGCAAGAATCAGACAGCAACACTCGCTGTTCAGCAATATTCTGTCTTCTGCAGCCTCTGCTGCTGATACCTAGGCAAACAGCGTCTGCAGAAGACCTTAAGCAAACTCCAGCAGACCTGCAGCTGAGGGTCCTGATTGTTAGAAAGGACACCCACACCAAAACTCCATCAGGACGTCACCATCATCAAAGACCAAAGGCAGATAAAACCACAAAGATGGGGAAAAAGCAGTGCAGAAAAGCTGAAAATTCAAAAAATCAGAGCGTATCTCCCCCTCCAAAGGAATGTAGCTCATCGTGAGCAGCGGAACAAAGCTGGATGGAGAGTGACTTTGACAAGTTGACAGAAGAAGGCTTCAGTCGATCAAACTTCTCAGAGCTAAAGGAGGAACTATATAGACAGCTGAAAGAAACTAAACACCTTGAAAAAAGTGGGCAATAATTAATAGCCTGCCAACCAAAAAAAGTCCCGGACCAGATGGATTCACAGCCAAATTCTACCAGAGGTACAAGGAGGAGTTGGTATCACTACTTCTGAAAAGAGTCCAATCAATAGAAAAAGAGGGAATCATCCCTAACTCATTTTACGAGGCCAACATCATCCTGATACCAAAGCCTGACACAGATACAACAAAAAAAGAATTTTACACCAATATCCATGATAAACATCGATGTGAAAATCCTCCATAAAATACTGGCAAACCAGATCCAGCAGCACATCAAAGAGCTTATCCACCATTATCAAGTGGGCTTCATCCCTGGGATGCAAGGCTGGTTCAACATACGCAAATCAATAAACGTAATCCAGCATATAAACAGAACCAAAGACAAAAAACACATGATTATCTCAATAGATGCAGAAAAGGCCTTTGACAAAATTCAACAGCCTTTCATGCTAAAAACTCTCAATAAATTCGGTATTGATGGAACGTATCTCAAAATAATAACTATTTATCACAAACCTATAGCCAATATAATACTGAATGGGCAAAAACTGGAAGCATTCACTTTGAAAACTGGCACAAGACAGGGATGCCCTCTCTCACCACTCCTATTCAACATAGTGCTGGAAGTTCTGGTTAGGGCAATCAGGCAAGAGAAAGAAATCAAGGGTATTCAGTTAGAAAAAGAAGAAGTCAAATTGTCCCTGTTTGCAGACGACATGATTGTATATTTAGAAAACCCCATTGTCTCAGCCCAAAATCTCCCTAAGCTGATAAGCAACTTCAGCAAAGTCTCAGGATACAAAATCAATGTGCAAAAATCACAAACATTCTTATACACCAGTAACCGACAGAGAGCCAAATCATGAATGAACTCCCATTCACAATTGCTTCAGAGAGAATAAAATACTTACAAGGGATTTAAAGGACCTCTTCAAGGAGAACTACAAACCACTGCTAAGTGAAATAAAAGAAGACACAAACAAATGGAAGAACATTCCTTGCTCATGGATAGGAAGAATCATTATTGTGAAAATGGCCATACTACCCAAGGTAATTTATAGATTCAATGCCATCCCCATTAAGCTACCAATGACTTTCTTCACAGAATTGGAAAAAACTTCTTTAAAGTTCACGTGGAACCAAAAAAGACCCCGTGTTGCCAAGACAATCCTATGCCAAAAGAACAAAGCTGGAGGCATCACACTACCTGGCTTCAAACTATACTACAAGGCTACAGTAAGCAAAACAGCATGGGACTGGTACCAAAACAGAGATAAAGATCAATGGAACAGAACAGAGTCCTCAGAAATAATACCACACATCTACAGCCATCTGATCTTTGACAAACCTGACCAAAACAAGAAATGGGGAAAGGATTTCCTATTTAATAAATGGTGCTGGGAAAATTGGCTAGCCATAAGTAGAAAGCTGAAACTGGATCCTTTCCTTACTCCTTATACGAAAATTAATTCAAGATGGATTAGAGACTTAAATGTGAGACCCAATACCATAAACACCCTAGAAGAAATCCTAGGTAGTACCATTCAGGACACAGGCATGGGCAAGGGCTTCATGTCTAAAACACCAAAAGCAATGGCAACAAAAGCCAAAATTGACAAATGGGATCTAATTAAACTAAAGAGCTTCTGCACAGCAAAAGAAACTACCATCAGAGTGAACAGGCAACCTACAGAATGGGAGAACATTTTTGCAATCTACTCATCGGACAAAGAACTAATATCCAGAACCTATAAAGAACTCAATCAAATTTACAAGAAAAAAAACCCCATGAAAAAGTGGACAAAAGATATGAACAGACACATGAAAAAAGGTTCACCATCACTGGCCATCAGAGAAATGCAAATCAAAACCACAATGAGATACCATCTCACACCCGTTAGAATGGCAATCATTAAAACATCAGGAAACAACAGTTGCTGGAGAGGATGTGGAGAAATAGGAACACTTTTATACTGTTGGTGGGACTGTAAACTAGTTCAACCATTGTGGAAAACAGTGTGGCGATTCCTCAAGGATCTAGACCTAGAAATACATCATTTCATCCAGCCATCCCATTACTGGGGATATACCCAAAGGATTATAAGTCATGCTGCTATAAAGAGACATGCACACATATAGTTTTTGTGGCACTATTCACAATAGCAAAGACTTGGAATTAACCCAAATGTCCATCAGTGACGGACTGGATTAAGAAAATGTGGCACATATACTCCATGGAATACTATGCAGCCATAAAAAATGATGTCCCTACAAAGGGACATGAATGCAGCTGGAAATCATTATTCTCTGCAAACTGTCGCACGAACAGAAAACCAAACACTGCATGTTCTCACTCATAGGTGGGAATTGAACAATGAGATCACTTGGACACAGGAAGGGGAACATCACACACTGGGTCCTATTGTGGGGAGGGGGGAAAGGATGACATTAGGAGATATACCTAATGTAAATGACAAGTTAATGGGTGCAGCACACCAACATGGCACATGTATACACATGTAACAAACCTGCATGTTGTGCACCTGTACCCTAGAACTTCAAGTATAATAAAACAACAACAACAACAACAACAACAACAACAAAAAACTAAATAATGGCTGGTAATATATAAGTAAAATTTCTGCATGGAAAAATTAGAAAATGAAACATTTCAAATAACAGAAACAATCACCTCTAAAACAAGAAAGCAAAAAAAAAAAAACATATACAACAAATAGGAATTTAGTATCATAAAAAGTGCATTTTATACACATAAAACAGAATTCAAAATCTCAGTATCTCCTGAAAAAAACAAGAAGCTATAAGACAAATTTTAATTAAAGTGACAAAAAAGAAACAGATTTACTTTTTGCAATGAAAGTTTTCTGCAGTCAAGTTTAGTAGATAATTGCTATTTAAAACCCGTATACTAAATATACTAAAAGTAGCCACAATGCAGTCCACAGACATGACTAAGATATGCCATTTTTTAGTTTTACATGAATTATAATTTCCTCTGTGATGGATATTTGCGTTTGTATTCAGATTCAAGGAAAGATATTAGTCACCTGTATGCCATACAGTCTTCCTTACTTAAATATGTTGCCTTAATTAATTTCATCAATTCTTTGGGGTAGGTATTTTACCTTCTACTTTGTAGGTGAAATTTTGAGAAACAGCAAAGTTAAGAGTTGTGCTCAAGATCACAGAGATAATAAATGTCAAAGCCAGATTTAAATCCACTTCTCTCTGCCTCTGTGTCCAGTGTTCTTTCCATTTTTCTGCTGAGAAACTCAGTCTATTATACTCTGTAAACTGTAGGTTTCATTGATATTCATGTGTAAATAACTACTTTTTAAAAATTTAACTGAGTTGTGCATGCACTAAATGCCAGAAAATGTCATAAACATATCAAGAAAAAGTTAAAGCAGAAGGTTATCATGACAACCTCTGAAACTGAATTCTAGGTTGAGTAGATGGGGACACAGCTGAAAATAAAATAGAATTTTAGTTTGTGCTTAGGGTGTAGAAAGTTGTAAGAAAAAGAATTATATCCTAAAAAGAGCAGGATACAAAACTGACAAATTATAATATTTTTTGGTCCGTTTTTTAATGTCCATCAAAGAGCTGAGGTGGCAAAAAAAGATAGTATGAAATAAAAGCCATAAAATGACAAATTTTTCTCAGGAGATATGACATCCATGGCTGATTTCATCCTTAGCAGAAGATAGGAAGATAAATTGCAAATATCCTTTTAAGTGTAACTTAGGTGTTGACACAGTGTTTTAGAATTCCCAGGAACACCAAACAAAAGGAGTCAGTATTCCCTGCCAGCTTTTTTTCTTGAACCTACATTGTGTGCTCATGAGACAGATTGTGGGCAGGGTAGAGTAGCTGAGAGAGATTTCTTCTGAGGCATAGGCACAGCAAGTCAGCCGAAGGCAGGCAAGAACTGAAGAAAACTCAAATACTTAAATCTCATACTGATTTTGAGTCTTTTGGCATCTGCAGCTAGGGCGAAGGACTGAGAAAACACTGCCTCTTTTAAGTACAGACATACAGAGCCCACTCAAGTCTAAAGACAGGGTCAAAAAACTTAGAGAAATTCTACAGGTACACACTGGACCTTATTCTGAGTACAATGAAGCAGGCAACTTTATTACGGTAGTCAGGAGACCTAAAAGAGTTGCACCAATTGAGGATCAAGACTATGGAGTTTGTAGATGGCTGAGAATCAGACAGAGAACTAAGACAAATGTACTGGGTAATATTATTTTCCATAGTTTACCTATACGTAAAATATATAATAATAAGAGTAGCAAAAAACTGGCACTACAAACTAGAAATCAATCATTGCTGAAAAATAATAATAGAGATGACCCATTACATGGATAGATATACCACATCTATTGAGCAGATGACCCAATATTAAGAGGTCAGTCTTCCCCAAGTTGCTTTATAATTCAATGTTATTATAATGAAAATACCTTAAGGTATTTTTGTATTAATATGAACATATAAAATTTGTACAAAACAGCAAATAATATACAATATCCAAAATAATATTGAAAAGAAAGAATATATATTGAAGACATATTACCAGATTATAGAGCTACAGTAACTGAGAGAGCATGGTATTGGATAAAGGACGTACAAAGAGTTCTGTGGAAAGAGCATCAAGAATCTCACCCGTATTGAATGAATGAAGAATGCCAAAGCAATGCAATGAGTAAAGGAATGTCATATTAGAAGTGATCTGAAAACAACGTACTCTCTACATAAACATTTACGTTAAAATAATACTGCAGACATAAAACTCACAATTCAAACAATAAATTTATGGAAGAAAATTCTTTGAAAGATTGGGACCCTAAAGTCAAGCAAACATTTTTAGAAGGGGCTCAGATTACTAATAAAAATAATAAATTAGACTTTACTGTCATTAAAGTCCTTTACGCATCCAAAGTGATTACATAGTAAATGAATACACTAGCCAAAGTTTGTGAAAATATATGTGTAAATACACATCTAAGAACTCATAAATGGAATATATAAACAACTCATGAAATTCAATAATAAATAGACTAGCAGTAGAAACTAAAATAGACAAATGACTTGACATACGCTTTACAAAAGAATATGTAGAAATGGTTAAAGTACTCAACATCATTAATCATCACTGCAACAAAAGTTAAACCTCAATGACATAGTCCAATACCTTCAGCCGAATGGTTAAAATACAAAAAGCTGGGCAGGGGACCCAAGATGGCTGACATCTTCCACTGAGAGAGGAACATCTCCCACCAAGAGACTGGGACATTGAGAAGACTGGCACACTTTGAACAGACCTTTAGAGGACAGAAATTGAGAGTGGATAGACTAAGGATGCAGACGCTGAGCTGAAATGAGAGGTAGCAGGGAACTCTGCAGGGGACTACTGAGACTTCTTCCTGGTCTCTAGAGACTCCAGGGGAAGGAGTAAGTTGAATAAGTGAGGAGTATCCCACTATTGCTACGGACCTCTAGAATCCTGGCATCAGCAGATCCCATGAACACCATAGAAACTTGAGCTGGTAGCGAGAGCTACTTAGAGAGACAGGAGGAGCAGTGCTCCAGCCTGTGCAGAGTCCAGAGGGTTTGGGGCAGCAATGCCTGCAGTGGAGCATCGCCAGCCAGAGATACCCATCTCCCAAGACTTACCATTGCTACTTTAAGAGACTTTAGCCTTGGGATGACTATCAGACCTAGACAGAATAGGGTGGTCTTGTCTATGAGATGGGGTCAGTTCAATCTGAGCACCACCCTATCTGCTGACCTCGCCAGGGGCCCCAGCATGGCCATGGCCATGGCCATGTAGCACAGCCTCAGATGCCCAAGCAGGGTACCTTCTGAGGGCCCTCATCACAGGTCTCTCACCAGCAGATGGCAACGGATTATCAGAGCTCTCCAGCCAACTGGACCCACTGATATGCACCAGTTCCCCTGCACCCTTCCCCTGGTACAGCACCCCCAGGCCCTGCCCCGCTTTGCCTGCATGCACTCACCCATGGCCACACCACCTCTGGTTTGCCAGGGCACGTACATGTGGACCTCTCCTCCCCTCCCCTACTGGCATGCAAGTGTGTGCATAGCCCACTGGTGCCACTGCACAAGCACACCCCACTGTCCCCATGCCCTCTTGCTGATGCACAGCACCTAGCTGCACTGCCATTGCTAGTGCCACCACGCACATGAATGCTGGAAGCCCTTCCCTATCCAGTGCCCCACCCCTGCCAAGCTACAATTGCCAGTGGAGCAAGCACACGCAGGAACAATCGCAGCCCCACTGCCATCAGTGTCCTGTCCCAGCCAATGCACATGCAACTTGATATGCTTCGGTAGCTGCTGGCATGTGTGAGCAAATACAAGATCCCACTGCCCCAGCGAAACTCTTTGCCTGGTAACACCCATTGGAGTCTCATGGCAAGCAGACCAGGAACACCTCAGCCCCTCCAGTGCAGCAGGTTTCTAACATCTAGGGGCCAGAGACCAAAGCCAGGGTTCTGGTGCCAGCCACTCAGAATTGGAGCAGACAGTCCAGGAGTGCCAAGCTCAGCCTTGGCCCCCTAAAATCTTCCAGAAACAAAGTCAGTTGACTGAACTCATATTATATATACCACAATCAAACCCCCCAGAGCATCAAAGAAGATAACAACTAAAAACAATATCCACAGGAGAGCAATATCAACAATGGAAGGAACATGATCCTACGCATGAGGGGAACAGTACAAAAACCTTGTCAACTAAAAAAGCCAGCCTGTCGTCTTACCTCCAAACAACCACACTATTTCCCTAGCAGTGGTTCTTAACCAGGCTAAAATGACAGATGTATAATTCTGAATATGGATATGAACAAAGATCATCGAGATTGAGCAGAGAGTTGTAACTCAATCTGTGGAATACAGTAAAACAGTTCAAGAGCTGAAAGACAAAATGTCAATTTTAAGAAAACACCTAACTGTACCGATAGAGCTGAAAAGCTTACTTCAAGAATTCCATAATACAATTCCAAGTATTAAACAGCAGAATCAACTGGGCTATGGAGAGAATCTCAGAGCCCAAGAACTTTTTCTCAAAAATAACTCAGAACATTTTTTAAACAATGAATAAATAGAACTTATGAGAAATATGAGATTACATAAAAAGATGAAAAATATGACTCATAGGTATCCCTGAAAAAGGGAGAGAAAGCAAGCAATTTAGAACACATATTTGAGGATACTATCCATGAAAACTACCCCAACCTCACTAGAGAGGCAGACATTCCAATTCAGGAAATGTAGAGAACCTCTGTGAGATGCTATGCAAGACGATCATCTCTAAGACAAGACACATAGTCATCAGATTCTGAGACTGAAATGAAAGAAACATGGTAAAGGCAAATAGAAGGAGCAAGTCACCTAGAAAGGGAACACCACTGGGCTAATAGCAGACCTGTCAGCAGAAACCCTGAAAGCCAGAGGAGACTGGGGGTCTATGCTCGATATTCTTAAAGAAAATAAATGCCAGTGATGAATTTTATATCCAGCCAAACTAAACTTCACGAGCAAAGGAAAACTGAGATCCTTTTCAGTCAAGCAAATGCTAAGGGAATTCATTGCCACCAGACCTGTCTTACAAGAGGTCCTTAAGGGAGTGCTAAATATGGAGAGGAAACACCATTTCCAGCCACCATAAAAAACACACTTAAGTACATAGAACTTTGACATTATAAAGCAACTAACTACACAGTCAAGTCTGCATAATTACCAGCTAACATTTCAATGACAAGAACAAATTCACACATATCAATATGAACTTCGAATGTAAATGAGCTACATGCTCCAATTAAAAGGAACAGAGTGGCAAGCCTGATAAAGAAGCAAGATGTACTGTGTGCTGTCTTCAACAGACACATCTCAAATGCAAGAACACCCATTGGTTCAATGTAAAGTGATGAAAAGAATATACCAAATCAAATGGAAAAGTGAAAAAAGCAGGTATTGCTATTCTAATTTCATACTAAACTGACTTTAAATGAACAATGATTTAAGAATAACACACATAAAAAGAAGAACATTTCATAATGACAAAGGGTTTGATTCAATAAAACCTAACTATTTTAATTAAAAATGCACCTGACACAGGGGCACCAATATTTATAAAACAAGTCCTTAACATCCTAAAAGAAACTTAGATAACCACATACTGGTGAAATTCAACACTCACTGGTATTGGACATATCATCAAGGCAGAAAAGTAACACAGATATTTGAGACTTAAACACAACACTTGATCACACGGCCCCAACAGACATCTACAGAAGTTGCCACAGAAAAACGAGACAGTATATACATTCTTTTCATTTACACATGCACATTCTCTAAAATTGACCACACAATCAGCAATAAAACAATTCTCAGCAAATTAAAAAAAAAAAAGAAAACAACGAATTTATACCAACCACATTCTTGGACTATAGCACAATAAAAATAGAAATCAATACTAAGAAAAGTGCTCAAAATCATAAATTACATGGAAATTAAGCTGTTCCTGAATGACATTTGTATAAACAAAAAAATTAAGGCAGAAATCAAGAAATTCTTTGAAACTAATGAGAACGAAGATACAACATACCAGAATCTCTGGGACACAAATAAAACAAGAAGAAAGATTATAGCACTAAATGCCTATACTAAAAGTAAGAGAGACCTCAAATTATCAATCCAATATTGCATCTAGAAGAACTAGAGATACAAGAGCAAACCGACCCCCGTGCCAGTAGAGGAAAAGAAATAACCAAAATCAGAGCTTACCTGAAGGAGATGTGAAAAACAATAAGATCAACAAATCCTATGTCTTTTTTTTTTTTTTTTTTTTTTTTTTGACAGAATAGATACTGGTAGACTACTCACTTAAAAAGCTTTGTAGAGACTCTCTGTTTTCACTCCACATGTAAATAGCTTGTAAGTTGCCACTGTACCCAAACAACAAATAAAAGGCTGAAGAAACTAAAATTAACAACTCTTTTAGATCCACAGGAGAGTGAGGTCACAGGGCAAGCTCCCTCCCCCAGTTGTACAGACAGACAGGCAAATACAGGAAGTTCTGACTTACTGGAGCAGGCTCAGTAGTGGAAAGCACCGCGGGAACAAGTGTTGGGGTAGAAAAACCTGAACTACAATTCAAAAATTTCTGGACACTCATTGTGGACAAGTCTGGGAATTAAAAATTTCAGTCATGGGAGTCCTATATTTTGTGAGTTTTACCTTGAAAATCACAAATAGGTTCTCAGTAAGTATCACAGGGAAATTGTTCTGTTATTCTGATGAGGCTGAAGAGGAACCATTCAAAATATGTCATAGCATTTTGTTCTTCAGAAGTTTTGCTCTCAACAACAACAAACTCTATTTTTAAAACGTATTAACTGCTGGTGTTTTACCAGAGCCTAGCTGAACTGGGGGAAAAAATTACACAACTCCAGCCCACTATAGCCAAACTTTTCCACCTGAAATGAAAAAAATAAGAGCAGAATACACATTCTTCTAAAGCTCACGTGGAACTTATACAAAAAGTGACCACATTCTGAGTGAAAAAATATACCTTGCCAAATTTAAGAATAGAAATCATGTAATATCTGCTATCAGATTACAATGGAATTAAGCTAGAATCAATAACAAAAAAAAAAAAAAAAGGAAAATCCCAATATATGTGAATGTTAACAAAACAAAGTTCTAAATAATTCATGGTCAAGGAAAATCTCAAAAATATTTAAAAATAATTTTAATTATATGGAAATGAAAACAACTTTAAAAAATGTGTGGGATGCAGTAAAAGTGCTTGAAGAAAACTGTACAACATATTTCAATATATATTATAAAACCAAAATGATCTAAAATTAATCACCTAAGCTTCCACCTTAGAAAAAAAGAAAAAGAAGAGAAAATTAAGGTACAATGAAGAAAAGCAATAAGATAACAAAAATTGATAACATTAAATAAGAAATAGCAATCAATGAAATCTAAAGCTATTTCTTTGAAAAGACCAAAAAATTAAAAAGCCTACAATAACGCTTATTAAGGTAAAAAGAGAGCAGATAGAAATTACTCATATCAGAAATATAAGGTTATATTATTGCAGATTCTATGAATCTTAAAAGGATAATAAAGAAATATTATGAATAATCCTATGCCCACAAATTTGATAACCTAGATAAAACAGACCAATTCTTTGAAAGCCGTAATCTTCTGAAGCTCAAGCAAGAAATCATAGATGCTTTGAACAGACCTATATCTATTAAAGAAATTGTTAATAATCTCCCGAAGCAGAAAGCACCAGGCCCATATGGTTTCATTGGTGAATTTTACCAAACATTTGGGAAGAGATTAAACCAATTATCTATACGTTCTATCTGAACATAAAAACAGGGAGAATAACTTCTTAACTCAGTCTATGAAGCCATCATTATCTTAACACCCAAAGACAGTACCAAAAAACTACATATCAATATCTCTTAGGAACACAGATGCAAACATTTTCAATGAAATATTACCAAATTCAATATAACAATGTACAAACATAATGATATATCACAGCCAAGTACGATTTTACTCAGGTATGCAAAGCTGATTCAGTATTTGAAAATCAATTAATATAATCCATCAACAGGCTGAAATAGAAAAATTACATGATCCCATAAGTAGATATCCAAAAAATCTGACAAAATCCAAAACCTGCTTATAACAAAAATTTTCGGTAAACTTGGAAGAGAGAAGAAAATTCTGCAACTTCATCAAAAATAACTACAAAGAGCTTAAAGCTAACATCACACTTCATGGTGAGAAGCTAGAAGCTTTTCTACTAAGAACAAGTCAAGAATATTTCCTCTCACCACTGATTTTTGACATTTTCCTGGAAGTCCTAGGAAATGCAGGGAGACAATAAAATAAAATGTAAAATATATGGATTAGAAACACAGAAATAAAAATAAAAATACTGTTTTTTTTTTTTTTGCAGAAGACTTGCTCATCAATATATAAAATTCAAAGTAACAAAATATTCTGGATCTATTATATGATTATAGCAAGGTTTCAGAATACTAAATTAATATCAGAAAGTTAATTGCTTTTATATATACTGGCAATGAACAAATGGAATTTGAAATTAAAAAACGCAAAACGTAATACCATTTACATGAGCACCTCACAAAAATGAAATAGTTAGGAATTTATCTGAAAAGCTAATGTATGTCTAAAAGGAAAACCATAACACTGGATGAAAGAAATCAAATAAGGAATAAACAGATGGAGAACTATTCCACGTTAATAAGGAAGAATCAATACTATCAAGTTGTCAGTTCTTCCCAATCAAATCTACAGATTCAATGCAATCTCAGGCAAAACCACAGAAAGATATTTTGTCAGTATTGACAAACATTGTATAGAAGGGCAGAAGACCCCGAATTGCCAACAAAATACTAAAGAACAACATTAGAGGACTGATATTACCTGGCTTTAAACCTTTCTATAAAGCTATAATAATAAAGACCCTTTCTATAAAGCTATAATAATAAAGACTGTGTGTTATTGATGACAGATTAGACAAATAGGTCAATGGGGCAGAATAAAGGGCCTCAAAATAGATCTACATAAATAGAGTCAACTGATCTTTTCAAAGGAGGAAAGGCAATCCAATAGAAAAATGATAATCTACTCAAAACACGGTGTGGGGGAAAACTAGACATCCCATGTAAATATTTGGGGGGGTGCGTATACACACATTTGCATGTGATACTTAGTATATAACACATACACACATATTTTTATGTACATATTTTTACAGACCTTATACCTTCCAAAAATTAACTCAAAATAAATCATAGTTGTAACTATGCAAAATGCAAAACGATAAAACTGCCAGAAGGAAATTGAGATGACATTGGGTGCAGTGCTGACTTTGTATATACAACACAAAAGGTACAATCAAGGAAAGAAATAAGAAATAGCCTTTCTGCCCGTGGACGCCGCCGAAGAAGCATCGTTAAAGTCTCTCTTCTCCCTGCCGTCATGTCTAAGTCAGAGTCTCCTAAAGAGCCCGAACAGCTGAGGAAGCTCTTCATTGGAGGGTTGAGCTTTGAAACAACCGATGAGAGCCTGAGGAGCCATTTTGAGCAATGGGGAACGCTCACGGACTGTGTGGTAATGAGAGATCCAAACACCAAGCGTTCCAGGGGCTTTGGGTTTGTCACATATGCCACTGTGGAGGAGGTGGATGCAGCTATGAATGCAAGGCCACACAAGGTGGACGGAAGAGTTGTGGAACCAAAGAGAGCTGTCTCAAGAGAAGATTCTCAAAGACCAGGTGCCCACTTAACTGTGAAAAAGATATTTGTTGGTGGCATTAAAGAAGACACTGAAGAACATCACCTAAGAGATTATTTTGAACAGTATGGGAAAATTGAAGTGATTGAAATCATGACCGACCGAGGCAGTGGCAAGAAAAGGGGCTTTGCCTTTGTAACCTTTGATGACCATGACTCCGTGGATAAGATTGTCATTCAGAAATACCATACTGTGAATGGCCACAACTGTGAAGTTAGGAAAGCCCTGTCAAAGCAAGAGATGGCTAGTGCTTCATCCAGCCAAAGAGGTCGAAGTGGTTCTGGAAACTTTGGTGGTGGTCGTGGAGGTGGTTTCGGTGGGAATGACAACTTCGGTCGTGGAGGAAACTTCAGTGGTCGTGGTGGCTTTGGTGGCAGCCGTGGTGGTGGTGGATATGGTGGCAGTGGGGATGGCTATAATGGATTTGGTAATGATGGAAGCAATTTTGGAGGTGGTGGAAGCTACAATGATTTTGGCAATTACAACAATCAGTCTTCAAATTTTGGACCCATGAAGGGAGGAAATTTTGGAGGCAGAAGCTCTGGCCCCTATGGCGGTGGAGGCCAATACTTTGCAAAACCACGAAACCAAGGTGGCTATGGCGGTTCCAGCAGCAGCAGTAGCTATGGCAGTGGCAGAAGATTTTAATTAGGAAACAAAGCTAAGCAGGAGAGGAGAGCCAGAGAAGTGACAGGGAAGCTACAGGTTACAACAGATTTGTGAACTCAGCCAAGCACAGTGGTGGCAGGGCCTAGCTGCTACAAAGAAGACATGTTTTAGACAAATACTCATGTGTATGGGCAAAAAACTCGAGGACTGTATTTGTGACTAATTGTATAACAGGTTATTTTAGTTTCTGTTCTGTGGAAAGTGTAAAGCATTCCAACAAAGGGTTTTAATGTAGATTTTTTTTTTTTTGCACCCATGCTGTTGATTGCTAAATGTAATAGTCTGATCGTGACGCTGAATAAATGTCTTTTTTTTAATGTGCTGTGTAAAGTTAGTCTACTCTGAAGCCATCTTGGTAAATTTCCCCAACAGTGTGAAGTTAGAATTCCTTCAGGGTGATGCCAGGTTCTATTTGGAATTTATATACAACCTGCTTGGGTGGAGAAGCCATTGTCTTCGGAAACCTTGGTGTAGTTGAACTGATAGTTACTGTTGTGACCTGAAGTTCACCATTAAAAGGGATTACCCAAGCAAAATCATGGAATTACTGGTTATAAAAGTGATTGTTGGCACATCCTATGCAATATATCTAAATTGAATAATGGTACCAGATAAAATTATAGATGGGAATGAAGCTTGTGTATCATCCATTATCATGTGTAATCAATAAACGATTTAATTCTCTTGAAAAAAAAAAAAGAAATAAGAAATAATTAATGAACTTCATTAGAAGTAAAAACTGCTGCTCTGTGAAAGATAATGTCAAGAACACAGGAAGGAAATCCACAAACGGTGAGGAAAATATTTGTCAACACACATAATAAGTACTCTTAAATCTTTTTTTTTTTTTTTTTTGAGGCGGAGTCTCGCTCTGTCCCCTGGACTGGAGTGCGGTGGCCGGATCTCAGCTCACTGCAAGCTCTGCCTCCCAGGTTTGCACCATTCTCCTGCCTCAGCCTCCCGAGTAACTGGGACTACAGGCACCTGCCACCTCGCCCGGCTAGTTTTTTTTTAATTTTTAGTAGAGACGGGGTTTCACCGTGTTAGCCAGGATGGTCTCGATCTCCTGACCTCGTGATCCGCCCGTCTCGGCCTCCCAAAGTGCTGGGATTACAGGCTTGAGCCACCGCGCCCGGCTTAAATCTCAACAATAATAAACAACCTGATTAAAAATTGAACCAAAGACTAACAGACTCGTTACCAAAGAGATATGCAGAAGAAAAACATGCATAAGAAAAGAGGCCGGCCGGGCACAGAGGCTCACGCCTGTAATCCCAGCACTTTGGGAGGCCAAGGCGGACAGACCACCTGAGGTCAGGAGTTTGAGACCAGCCTGACCAAAATGGAGAAACCCCATCTTTACTAAAAGTACAAAATTAGCCAGGTGTGGTGGTGCATGCCTGTAATCCCAGCCACTCAGCAGACTGAGGCAGGAGAATCGCTTGAACCTGGGAGGTAGAGGTTGCGGTTAGCCTAGATCATGCCATTGCACCCCAGTCTGGGCAGCAAGAGCAAAACTCAGTCTCAAAAACACCTCTACGCAAATCAACTAGAAAATCTAGAAGAAATGGATAATTTCCTGGACACGTACACTCTTCCAAGACTAAACCAGGAAGAAGTTGAATCCCTGAATAGACCAATAGCAGCCTCTGAAATTGAGGCAACAATTAATAGCCTACCCACCAAAAAAAGCCCAGGACCAGATGGATTCACAGCTGAATTCTACCAGAGGTACAAGGAGGAGCTGGTACCATTCCTTCTGAAACTATTCCAATCAATAGAAAAAGAGGGAATCCTCCCTAACTCATTTTATGAGGCCAACATCATCCTGATACCAAAGCCTGGCAGAGACACAACAAAAAAAGAGAATTTTAGACCAATCTCCCTGATGAACATCGATGCAAAAATCCTCAA
>NW_022334195.1:0-1354 GCF_002776525.5 Piliocolobus tephrosceles | reverse complement strand
CATTTTTTTCTTTCATCTTTTTAGTTCTAGAAACTGGGCTTTCTCTCTCTCTTTTATTTATTTATTTATTTTTGAGTTCAGCTATATATTTATTCTTGTTAAACTTCAATAAATTTAAAAGTATACAGTAACAGCCCTTCATGCTAAAAACTCTCAATAAATTTGGTATTGATGGAACGTATCTCAAAATAATAAGAGCTATTTATGACAAACCCACAGCCAATATCATACTGAATGGGCACAAACTGGAAGCATTTCCTTTGAAAACTGGCACAAGACAGGGATGCCCTCTCTCACCACTCCTATTCAACACGGTGTTGGAAGTTCTGGCTAGGGCAATCAGGCAAGAGAAATAAATCAAGTGTATTCAGTTAGGAAAAGAAGAAGTCAAATTGTCCCTGTTTGCAGATGATGATTGTATATTTAGAAAACCCTCCTGTCTCAGCCCAAAATCTCCTTAAGCTGATAAGAAACTTCAGCAAAGTCTCAGGATACAAAATCAATATGCAAAAATCACAAACATTCTTAAAAACCAGTAACAGACAAACAGAGAGCGAAATCGTGAATGAACTCCCATTTACAATAGCCTCAAAGAGAATAAAATACCTAGGAATCCAACTTACAAGGGATGTGAAGGACCTCTTCAAGGAGAACTACAAACCACTGCTCAGTGAAATAAAAGAAGACACAAACAAATGGAAGAACATACCATGCTCATGGATAGGAAGAATCAATATTATAAAAATGGCCATACTGCCCAAGGTAGTTTATAGATTCAATGCCATCTCCATTAAGCTAACAATGACTTTCTTCACAGAATTGGAAAAAACTTCTTTAAAGTTCATATGGAATCAAAAAAGAGTCCACATTGCCAAGACAATCCTAAGCCAAAAGAACAAAGCTGGAGGCATCATGCTACCTGACTTCAAACTCTACTACAAGGCTACAGTAACCAAAACAGCATGGTAGTGGTACCGAAACAGAGATATAGAAATAATACCACACATCTACAGCCATCTGATCTTTGACAAACCTGACAAAAACAAGAAATGGGGAAAGGATTCCCTATTTAATAAATGGTTCTGGGAAAATTGGCTAGCCATAAGTAAAAAGCTGAAAATGGATCCTTTCCTTACTCCTTATATGAAAATTAATTCAAGATGGATTAGAGCCTTAAATGTTACACCTAAAACCTTAAAAACCCTAGAAGAAAACCTAGGGATTGCCATTCAGAACATAGACATGGGCAAGGACTTCATGTCTAAAACACCAAAAGCAATGTCAACAAAAGCCAACATTGACAAATGGGATCTAATTAAACTAAAGAGCTTCTGCACAGCAAAAGAAACTACCA
>NW_022334194.1:0-1133 GCF_002776525.5 Piliocolobus tephrosceles | reverse complement strand
TAGGACTTTTGGGGACTTGGGATGGGGATGAGAGTCTTTGATTACCACTTCAAATACAAATGTTCTCTTTCTTCTTGTACTAATTTTATGAATTTTATATTTTTCGAGAAACTTAGAACATCTAATTTTTAAAAATATTTATTAATCATCATTTTTTAATCATTTTGTGAAAGAACATTCTAGTTTACAGCCCTCCAGAGAACTTCAGAAGCCCTCTGATATTACAGTCTATGCCCCTCTTGGCACCAATCTTGCTCGAGTCCTGACTCTCTCCATTCTAGTACCTAACCTTCAAGACAGAGAAGGTGTTCTTCGCTAGTAAGCACTGAAATCAAAGAGCATTGTAAAAAGCAATCATCTCCCTGCTCAGTCTTACGTAAGTTTTCCCTCTGTTGATAGATAGTCGGGGTTTTCCACAGCTTCAAAAGCAGAGAAAGTGAGTAGGACATTCAAAGGTAGCAAATGTGCACTCAGGGTTATGGAAAGAAATAATAGCATAAAACACCTTCATCTGGCGGAGCAAGATGGCCGAATAGGAATAGCTTCAGTCTCCATCTCCCAGCGCGAGCAACACAGAAGACCGGTGATTTCTGCATTTTCAACTGAGGTACTGGGGTCATCTCACTCGGGAGTGCCGGACAATCGGTGTGGGTCAGCTGCGGCAGCCCGACCAGCGAGAGCTGAGCAGGGCAAGGCATCGCCTCACCTGGGAAGCGCGAGGGGGAAGGGAGTCCCTTTTCCTAGCCAGGGGAACTGAAACACACAACACCTGGAAAATCAGGTAACTCCCACCCCAATACTGCGCTGTAACACCGGCACACCGGAGATTATATCCCACACCTGGCCGGGAGGGTCCCACGCCCACGGAGCCTCCCTCCTTGCTAACACAGCAGTCTGCGGCAATCTAACCGCAAGGCAGCAGCGAGGCTGGGGGAGGGGCGCCCGCCATCGCTGAGGCTTAAGTAGGTAAATAAAGCCGCTGGGAAGCTCGAACTGGGTGGAGCTCACAGCAGCTCAAGGAAACCTGCCTGTCTCTGTAGAGTCCCCCTCTGGGGACAGGGCTCAGACAAATGAGCAGAAGCCTGTACAGACGCGAACGACTCTGTCTGACAGATTTGAAGAGAGCAGTGGAT
>NW_022334193.1:0-1046 GCF_002776525.5 Piliocolobus tephrosceles | reverse complement strand
GTGAAAATAAGAAAGATTCTACTAGGTTAGGAAGAATGAGACTCAGAAGTGGGCCTGGTGGGCTGGGGTGGGTGATCCTCATACTCTCAGACCTTCCTAACTCTGCCTTCTGTGCTGGATGAAAGGACTGGATGAAAGAATCAGCTCTACCCTCTTTGTCGTTATTACTGTTGCCCTTGGAGTGGGTGTCATCACCATAGCACTGTTTCTGAGCTATCGGCCCTGCAAAGTGGACAGGAGGAAATTACTCTATAGACAGAAAGAGGAGGACAAGAGGAGGAAAGCCAGTTTGCTCTTGAGGAAGAGAAAAGTACAGCTCATATAATTGACAGCTATTTGATTGAATGAGACTTCTGCTACTGTGGTTTCCCAGGGAGGGAAGAAGGGATAGAGGAGAAAGGAAGAAACAGAATGGCAGGCTGCATTACCCTTTGAGTTTTTCTGTCTGTAAAACAGTGTTTCAGGCCCCCATGTCCATGTCCAATATGTCCAGAAGCTCACCTTTCTCTCTCTGTCTCCTTTTTTTTTTTTTTTGAGATGGAGTCTCACTCTTGTTACCTAGGCTGGAGTGCAATGATGCGATCTTGGCTCACTGCAAC
Source organism: Piliocolobus tephrosceles (assembly GCF_002776525.5). NCBI lineage: Eukaryota > Metazoa > Chordata > Mammalia > Primates > Cercopithecidae > Piliocolobus > Piliocolobus tephrosceles. Next base: position 447 of record NW_022334193.1, on the reverse strand, counting down.
TTCAGCCTCCCGGGTTCAGGCGATTCTCCTGCCTCAGCCTCCCCTGGAGCTGGGATTACATGTGCACACCAACACAGCAGGCTAATTTTTGTATTTGTCTTAGAGGTGGGGTTTCACCATGTTGGCCAGGCTGGTCTCATACTGCTGATTTCAAGTGATCTGCCCACCTCGGCCTCCCAAAGTGCTGGGATTGCAGGTGTGAGCCACCACACCCAGCCACCTTCCTCTTTTGAGCTCACTCTAGTCATTAGGAATCTCAGTCTCAGTGTTTGATTTGTAAGAAGGCCTCTTGTGTCTTGCCAGTTACATCATCATTCCACTCTTAGATCAAAAAAAAAAAAAAAAAATGAATGTGTCCTTTCCTCATGCTTCCCACTGCCCTTTTCTCTTAAACATCATACTAAAGTCAGGCACATCTTAGAAATGCAACTCATATTTCATGGTTTT
>NW_022334192.1:0-1119 GCF_002776525.5 Piliocolobus tephrosceles | reverse complement strand
TCCTGCCTCCTAGGTACTAATGGTTCAGACTTCTATTTCCTCTCGCAAGTTGTATCTCCAAAGGGATCTAAAGAAGTTCTATGCTGCATCCTTAGGCATCTAGGCTATGAACCTAGGGAGTCTTGTTTCTGGTGGCCCTCCCAGTTTAAGTATACAGCTCTCAATGGGCAATTATGTGGGACCCACTCCCCACCACTCTTGCCAGGGCCCCAAGTTTGTAAATGGCTAGGAGAAAAGAGAGAGGAGAGAGAGAGACAAAGAGACAGAGAGGGAGTCAGAGAAAGATAGAAGTAGCAAAGAAAAAACAGTATGCCCTATTCCTTTAAAAGCCAAGGCAAATTTAAAACCTATAATTGATAATTGAAGGTCTTCTCTGGGACCCTGTAACACTCCAATACTACCTTTTGTCAGTGCAAACAAGGGCGTAGCCTAAATACACTGAGACCACTGACAACCCATAGTCTTCCTATCAAAAATCCTTAACCCAGTAACCTGCAGATGGGCTAAATGCATTCAGTCGGTAAAGGCAACTGCTTTGCTAAAATTAGAAAAATAACTTTTAGAGGAAACCTCATTGCGAGCACACCTCACCAGTTCAGAACTATCCTAAGTCAAAAAGGCAACAAAGTATCTTATTAACTCAAAAATCTTGAAGTATGGGGCTATTCTGTTAGAAAAAGATGATTTAACATTAACCACTGAAAATTCCCTTAACCCAGCAGATTTCCTAATAGGGGATTTAAATCTTAATTAGCATACAAAGGTCCAACCAGACCTAGAAGGAACTCCCTTCAGGACAGGACGATAGATGGTTCCTCCCGGGTGACTGAGAAAAAACCCACAATGGGTATTCAGTAATTGATAGGGAGACGCCTGTGGAAGCAGAGTTCGGAGAATTGCCTAGTAATTGGTCTGCTCCAACGTGTGAGCTGTTTTCACTCAGCCAAGCCTTAAAGTACTTACAACATCAGCAAGCCCATCTTTTTCTCCTCACTCTCCTCCTCATAGGGAAAAGGTACATAGGATAAACAGGATCCATCTCTCATATTTCACACCCAAAAGGACTTAACCCGGGGCAACATAAAGTTTAAGATCGATAATTAGGGCATATTCCTACAA
>NW_022334191.1:0-2909 GCF_002776525.5 Piliocolobus tephrosceles | reverse complement strand
TACATATACAACATGGAATACTATGCAGCCATAAAAAGGAATCAGATCACATCCTTTGCAGGGACCTGGATGAAGCTGGAAACCATCATCCTCAGCAAACTAACACAGGAACAGAAATCCAAACACTGAATGTTCTCTTATAAGTAGGAGTTGAACAATGAGAACACACAGACACAGGGCAGGGAACAAGCCACACCAGGGCCTATCGAGAGGTCGGGGGTAATGGGAGAGAAAGCATTAGGACAAATAGCTAATGCAAGCAGGCTTAAAACCTAGATGATGGGGGCCGAGTGTGGTGGCTCACACCTGTAATCCCAGCACTTTGGGAGGCCAAGACGGGTGGATCACCTGAGGTCGGGAGTTTGAGACCAGCCTGACCAACATGGAGAAACCCCTTCTCTACTAAAAATACAAAATTAGCCAGGCACGGTGGCTCACACCTGTAATCCCATCACTTTGGGAGGCTGAGGCGGGTGGATCACGAGGTCAAAGACCATCCTGGCTAACACAGTGAAACCCTGTCTCCACTAAAAAACACAAAAAATTAGCCAGGCCTGGTGGCGGGTGACTGTAGTCCCAGCTACTCGGGAGGCTGAAGCAGGAGAATCACTTGAACCTGGGAGGCGGAGGTTATGGTGAGCTGAGATCGCGCCATTGCACTCCAGCCTGGGCAACAAGAGCGAAACTCCATCTCAAAAAACAAAGCAAAACAAAACAAAACAACAATAACAAAAAAACAAGCCTAGATGATGGGTTGATGAGTGCAGCAAACCACCATGGCACACGTATACCTATGTAACAAACCTGCAAGCTCTGCACATGTATCCTGGAACTTAAAGTAAAATTTTAAAAAAAGAAAATATTGCACCCATTAATATTAGAAAGATCATTCAGAACTGAAGAAAAGAGTCCTTGAAATTAAAAATACAATACCAATGAGAAACTCAGTAACCTGAAACTTTCCATGATACTGCACTGAGCACTTCTCGGGCTGATTTTAATCCACGTCCTCTTTTTGCAATGAACGATAAGCATAAGTATAACGGCTTTCCTGAGTTGTGTGTAAGTCCTTCTCGTGAATTATTGAAACTGAGGGTGGTCTTGGAGATTCCTGAGCTTGCAGTTTCTGTCATAAGTGAGGGTAGTCTTAGAGATGCCTAAATAATTGTACTTGGGCTTGCATCTGGGTGTCAATAGGGCTGTATTCCTTCTGGAGGTTCTAAGGGAATATCAACTTCCTTGATTTTTCTAGCTTCTAGAGGTCACCTGTATTCTTTGGCCTTAAAACAACACAAATTTGTCACTGTTCTGGAGGTCATATGTCCAAAATAGGTCCTGCTGGGCTGCATTCGTTCTGGAGACTCTACAGGACAATCCATTTCTATGTCTTACCCAGCTTCTTGAGACTCAAGAGATCTAACATTTGAGAAACACGAGGAGAATTCCTAGTATCGTGTGGAAGGGACAGCCCATGCCAGTAGCTGAGTATCAGATAGAGAGTAACTATGAGCAGGTTGACAACTCCAAGAGGAGTTTCCTTAAAGAGCCGAAATGAATAGCATGTAATCTGGAGCCAACGGCCTGGGTCTTATTTTCCTGGCTTCGTCATTCAGGAGCTGTGTGATCTTAGGCAAATTACTTCTGTGTGTAACAGTTTTCCTCCTCTGTAAAATGAGAATAATTATTATAGATAGCTGTCTTTGTTTACCATTGCTATAAAGGAATACCTGAGCCTGGGTAATTTATAAAGAAAAGAGGTTTATTTGGCCCATGGTTCTGCAGGCTGTGCAAGAAGCATGGCATCAGCATCTGCATCTGGGGAGGACCTTCAAGCTGCTTCCATTCATGGCAGAAGGGGAAGAGAAGCTGGTGTATGCAGAGATCATATGGCAAGAGAGGAAGAGAGAGAGAGAATGGGAGGTAGCAGGCTCTTCTCAACAGCCAACTCTCATGGAACTCATAAGATTGAGAACTCGGCCGGGCGCGGTGGCTCAAGCCTGTAATCCCAGCACTTTGGGAGGCCGAGACGGCGGATCACGAGGTCAGGAGATCGAGACCATCCTGGCTAAACGGTGAAACGCCGTCTCTACTAAAAATACAAAAACTAGCTGGGCGAGGTGGCCGGCGCCTGTAGTCTCAGCTACTCGGGAGGCTGAGGCAGGAGAATGGCGTAAACCCGGGAGGCGGAGCTTGTGGTGAGCTGAGATCCGGCCACTGCACTCCAGTCCGGGCGACAGAGCAAGACTCCGCCTCAAAAAAACAAAAACAAAAACAAAACAAAAAAAAAAGATTGAGAACTCACCACCGCCCCAGAGACAGCATTAATCTATTCATGAGGTGTATGTCCCCATGAATAAAACACTTCCCATTACGCTCTACCTCCTACATTGGGTTCAAATTTCTCTTTTTTATTATTATTATTTATTTATTTATTTGAGATGGAGTCTCGCTCTGTCACCTAAGCTGGAGTGCAGTGGCTCAGTCTTGGCTCACTGCAAGCTCCGCCTCTCCGGTTCATGCCATTCTTCTGCCTCAGCCTCCCGAGTAGCTGGGACTACAGGCACCCACCACCACGCTTGGCTAATTTTTTTTTTTTGTATTTTTAGTAGAGACGAGGTTTCACCATGTTAGCCAGAATGATCTCGATCTCCTGACCTTGTGATCTGTCCGCCTCAGCCTCCCAAAGTGCTGGGATTACAGGCGTGAGCCACTGTGCCCGGCCTTCTTTTATTTTTAAAATTTCTTTTTATTTATTTATTTTTGTAAGAGACAGGGTCTCGCCATATTACCTAGGCTGATCTCAAACTCCTGGCCTCAAGTAATCCTCCTATCTTGGCTTCCTGAGTAGCTGGGATTACACATAAGCCACCATCTAGGGATCAAATTTCAGCATGAGATTTGGAGAGGAT
>NW_022334190.1:0-1001 GCF_002776525.5 Piliocolobus tephrosceles | reverse complement strand
TGCCTGTCCCACTAGAAACGTGGTGAAAATGTTTTGCTTGCTGTGAAGATGCACTACTGGAGAAGATGGGTGCAACTTCTCATGGAGGCACTCAGCCCAGGTCACCAGGAAACAGGGCTGCCGGATGAGACACTTGGCCCAGGTCACCAGGAAACAGGGCTGCCAGATGAGACACTTGGCCCAGATCACCAGGAAACAGGGCTGCTGGATGAGACACTTGGCCCAGGTCACAAGGAAACAGGTCTGCCGGATGAGACACTAAGCCCATCTCCCGGAAAGGAAATCTGGCTGGGCAGTGGAGGGAAATTCACACAGCCCAACGGCAGCAACAGCATGAACAAAACAAAAAATACCTGACTGGAAAGCCATAGTCTGGCTAGAAAATTCGAAACAGAGCCACAATCCTAGCAGCATACATCACTGCAACAGAGAGCTTCAGTCAGTGTGCGCATACTTTAAGTATAAATGTAAAATGTCCATGTTTTTGGAAAAACAGGGCTATTTGTGTGTGTGTGATGTCAAAGAAAACAGCTGAGAAGAAACTGTTGGCAAGGAAATAGAAATAGGCGCCCTTACACATTGACAGTGAGATAATGGTATGGCCCTAACGGAAGGAAATCAAGCAACACCCATCAACATTTAAAATGTGCAGAACGCTGGATCCCACAATTCCATTTCTAGCAATGCATCCTATGAACATATTCATGCAAATATGCAAGAATTACGTACAACTCAGCATTGATTAATCGAAACGGTTGGGAACAACCTAAATACTTATCAGTGGGGAACTGGTGGAGAACAGTGTTTATCTTATGCCAACATCTGTATTTTTAAAAAGAAGATACATAGGCTGGGTGCAGTCACTCACAAGTGTAATCCCAGCAGTTTGAGAGGCTGAGGCAGGTGGATCACGAGGCCAAGATATCCAGACCATCCTGGCCAACATGGTGAAACCCTGTCTCTACTAAAAATGCAAAAATTATCTGGGCGAGGTGGTGCAC
>NW_022334189.1:0-1200 GCF_002776525.5 Piliocolobus tephrosceles | reverse complement strand
CTTATCAGCCTTGCTCACACCGGCTGTGCCTTTCCTTTGTGGTTGTATGTTTGAAGAGCTCATGCCACAAGCTTCTTTTTTTTTGTTTGTTTTTTTGTTTTTTGTGTTTTGAGACGGAGTCTCGCTCTGTCGCCCAGGCTGGAGTGCAGTGGCCGGATCTCAGCTCACTGCAAGCTCTGCCTCCCAGGTTTACGCCATTCTCCTGTCTCAGCCTCCCGAGTAGCTGGGACTACAGGCGCCCGCCATCTCGCCCGGCTGGGTTTTTTTGTATTTTTTAGTAGAGACGGGGTTTCACCGTCTTAGCCAGAATGGCACAAGCTTCTTAAAAAAGGGGATTGGACGTTCACCAGCCTCAGGCTGCATGGCAGGGTGACTGTGTCTTTGAATATCCCGGCTGGAGGCTGGTCATCCTTTTGTCTTTGGGTGAATAGACTACTCAGGAAGGCAGGGATGCGTGCAACCTCATTTCTTGTTAATGAGTTTGCATTTTATTTTGGCAGATCTAAAATAATATTTCAAAGGCAGTGTAGAAGCAGATAGGGACATTACTTGTAATCGTTTAATATTGTTATGACATGACATTTGCCTACAGAGAGAGAGACAAGCCACCATCTTCAAGGGAGGGCCAGAAATGTTAAGTGCATCATGTTGAATACAATTTTATTTGGTGATCAGGCAGCCCTGGGTTCAAATCCTGCCTCTATTGCTACCAATTAAGCCACTTAACTCCATCTGAGCCTCAGGCTGTCCATCTGTGTAATAAGCAGTAATAGCAGCTCTCCTGCAGGACTATGGTGAGAATTACAGCTCAGGCAACGATCATGATACTTCTTGGCACAGAGGTGTTCACTACCTAGGCAGTGTTATTATTATGTCTAAAGTCACAAAGGGAGTTTTTGAGAAAGATGGAATGAAAACTTGTTTCTCTCAATTCTGAGCTTATTAGAGCACACTAGTGTGCTTGAATAAAGCAGCCCTGGAGTCTCTCAGAGGAGGGTGTTTGTAACATCTGCTCAGGCACGGTTTTATTTCCTATATACCCAGAGACTAGCCCTGTACAAGTTGTGGGGAGATACTCATGGGAGTTGGTGGACTTTTGGTCAAATATTTTCCCTAAGCCCAGGTCTCTATGGCATTCTACAGAACACTCTGTATCCTTCTAAGGGACACTGGAAGAGCAAATGGATTGTACAGTGAGTT
>NW_022334188.1:0-3329 GCF_002776525.5 Piliocolobus tephrosceles | reverse complement strand
AACATACCATGCTCATGGATAGGAAGAATCAATATCGTGAAAATGGCCATACTGCCCAAGGTTATTTATAGATTCAATGCCATCCCCATCAAGCTACCAATGAGTTTCTTCACAGAATTGGAAAAAACTGCTTTAAAGTTCATATGGAACCGAAAAAGAGTCTGCATTGCCAAGACAATCCTAAGTCAAAAGAACAAAGCTGGAGGCATCACGCTACCTGACTTCAAACTATACTACAAGGCTACAGTAACCAAAACAGCATGGTACTGGTACCAAAACAGAGATGTAGACCAATGGAACAGAACAGAGTCCTCAGAAATAATACCACACATCTACAGCCATCTGATCTCTGACAAACCTGAGAGAAACAAGAAATGGGGAAAGGATTCCCTATTTAATAAATGGTGCTGGAAAAATTGGCTAGCCATAAGTAGAAAGCTGAAACTGGATCCTTTCCTTACTCCTTATACGAAAATTAATTCAAGATGGATTAGAGACTTAAATGTTAGACCTAATACCATAAAAACCCTAGAAGAAAACCTAGGTAGTACCATTCAGAACATAGGCATGGGCAAGGACTTCATGTCTAAAACACCAAAAGCAACGGCAGCAAAAGCCAAAATTGACAAATGGGATCTAATTAAACTGATGAGCTTCTGCACAGCAAAAGAAACTACCATCAGAGTGAACAGGCAACCTACAGAATGGGAGAAAATTTTTGCAATCTACTCATCTGACAAAGGGCTAATATCCAGAACTTACAAAGAACTCAAACAAATTTACAAGAAAAAAACAACCCCATCAAAAAGTGGGCAAAGGATATTAACAGACATTTCTCAAAAGAAGACATTCATACAGCCAACAGACACATGAAAAAATGCTCATCATCACTGGCCATCAGAGAAATGCAAATCAAAACCACAATGAGATACCATCTCACACCAGTTAGAATGGCAGTCATTAAAAAGTCAGGAAACAACAGGTGCTGGAGAGGATGTGGAGAAATAGGAACACTTTTACACTGCTGGTGGGACTGTAAACTAGTTCATCCATTGTGGAAAACAGTGTGGCGACTCCTCAAGGATCTAGAACCAGAAATACCATTTGACCCAGTCATCCCATTACTGGGGATATACCCAAAGGATCATAAATCATGCTGCTATAAAAACACATGCACACGTATGTTTATTGCAGCACTATTCACAATAGCAAAGACTTGGAATCAACCCAAATGTCCATCAGTGACACACTGGATTAAGAAAATGTGGCACATATACATCATGGAATACTATGCAGCCATAAAAAAGGATGAGTTCGTGTCCTTTGTAGGGACATGGATGCAGCTGGAAACCATCATTCTGAGCAAACTATCACAAGAACAGAAAACCAAACACCACATGTTCTCACTCATAGGTGGGAACTGAACAATGAGATCGCTTGGACTCGGGAAGGGGAACATCACACACTGGGGCCTATCATGGGGAGCGGGGAGCTGGGAGGGATTGCATTGGGAGTTATACTGGATGTAAATGACGAGTTGATGGGTGCTGATGAGTTGATGGGTGCAGCACACCAACATGGCACAAGTGTACATATTTAACAAACCTCCACATTATGCACATGTACCCTAGAACTTAAAGTATAATAATAATAAAAAAAAAAAGAAAAAAAAAAGAAAAAATAACCCTGCTGGTACTGGCAAATCCTTTACTGTCACCTAAGGTTTTCTCTTTCCATTTTCACTAATTTTCATAATTCCACCGATAAAACATTAGGAATAGACAGGGATGAGTTGTAATTTCTAAAAATATTGGAGACGCTTCTTTACTGGAATAAGGTATTTTTATGCTATTACTTCTGAGAAAATTTCTATCTTTTTTCCATTTTAACTAAAACATTTTTTTCCACTGCATACCTTCTGAATCCTCATGTAATTCTATAGACTAAGGAACTTCAAAATAAATATAGAATTTAAAAATTGCAAGATAAACTACAGCAAATAAGACGTGTATACAGAAAATGTGAAAATATAATGAGGTACCTATAAATAATGGAAATACTAAGAATCATATCTAAGGACTGTACCTTATTTTAACCACAAGCATAGTCAATAAAAGCTGTGTAAATTAACTTTAAAAATCCTATTGAAAAATTAACCCCCCCTTACTTTTTGGATTAAGTATTATTTTCTACTAAAGTGGCTTAAAGAGATACATTTGTAATATGCTTTTTTCTATTTTCTGTTTTATTTTCCTACTTTACTTTTTATTTATAATATACTTTATTTTTTTAAAAGAGAGAATATGTATAGGAACATATAGAATGGTATGCATAGAAGGAAGTGTGAAAAAGGAAGATTAGTCTACCTGATTGGGAATATTAGGCCAAGGTTATAGGCCTAAATTAGGCCTATATAAATAGGGAAATTAGGCCAAGGTTATAGGCCTGATCCTTTTTCTTTTTCTTTTTTATTATTATAATTTAAGTTCTAGGGTACATGTGCTTAACGTGCAGGTTTGGTACATATGTATACCTGTGCCATGTTGGTTTGCTGCACCCGTTAACTCGTCATTTACATTAGGTATATCTCCTAATGCTATCACTCCCCACTCCCCCTTCCCCACAACAGGCCCCTTCCTGTGTCCAAGTGTTCTCATTGTTCACTTCCCACCTATGAGTGAGAATATGCAGTGTTGGGTTGTCAGTCCTTGCGATAATTTGCTCGGAATGATGGTTTCCAGCTTCATCCATGTGCCTACAAAGGACATGAACTCATCCTTTTTTATGGCTGCATAGTATTCCATGGTGTATATATGCCACATTTTCTTAATCCAGTCTATCATTGATGGACATTTGGGTTGGTTCCAAGTCTTTGCTATTGTGAATAGTGCCACAAAAAACATACATGTGCATGTGTCTTTATAGCAGCATGATTTATAATCCTTTGGGTATATACCCAGTAATGGGATGGCTGGGTCAAATGGTATTTCTAGTTCTAGATCCTTGAGCAATTGCCACACTGTCTTCTACAATAGTGCAACTAGTTTACAGTTCCACCAACAGTGTAAAAGCATTCCTATTTCTTCACATCCTCTCCAGCACCTGTTGTTTCCTGACTTTTTAATGATCACCATTCTAACTGGTGTGAGATGGTATCTCACTGTGGTTTTGATTTGCATTTCTCAGATGGTATAGGCCTGATTTCTGTGTGAATAAGTAATTTTATTCAATTACATAGCTATAAAAGAATCTACAAAGAACTCAAACAAATATACAAGAAAAAAACAACCCCATCCAAAAGTGGGGAAAGGATATGAACAGACATTTCT
>NW_022334187.1:0-1419 GCF_002776525.5 Piliocolobus tephrosceles | reverse complement strand
GAGGAATTACGTACCCAGCGCAAAGAAACTAAAAATCTTGAAAAAAAAGTGGAAGAATTGACAGCTAGACTAATTAATGCAGAGAAGGTCATAAACGAAATGACAGAGATGAAAACCATGTCACGAGAAATACGTGACAAATGCACAAGCTTCAGTAACCGACTCGATCAACTGGAAGAAAGAGTATCAGCGATTGAGGATCAAATGAATGAAATGAAGCGAGAAGAGAAACCAAAAGAAAAAAGAAGAAAAAGAAATGAACAAAGCCTGCAAGAAGTATGGGATTATGTCAAAAGACCAAATCTACGTCTGATTGGGGTGCCTGAAAGTGAGGGGGAAAATGGCACCAAATTGGAAAACACTCTACAGGATATCATCCAGGAGAACTTCCCCAACCTAGCAGGCCAGGCCAACATTCAAATTCAGGAAATACAGAGAACGCCACAAAGATACTCCTCCAGAAGAGCAACTCCAAGACACATAATTGCCAGATTCACCAAAGTTGAAATGAAGGAAAAAATCTTAAGGGCAGCCAGAGAGAAAGGTCGGGTTACCCACAAAGGGAAGCCCATCAGACTGACAGCAGATCTCTCGGCAGAAACTCTACAAGCCAGAAGAGAGTGGGGGCCAATATTCAACGTTCTTAAAGAAAAGAATTTTAAACCCAGAATTTCATATCCAGCCAAACTAAGTTTCATCAGTGAAGGAGAAATAAAATCCCTTACAGATAAGCAAATGCTTAGAGATTTTGTCACCACCAGGCCTGCCTTACAAGAGACCCTGAAGGAAGCCCTAAACATGGAAAGGAACAACCGGTACCAGCCATTGCAAAAATATGCCAAAATGTAAACACCATCGAGGCTAGGAAGAAACTGCATCAACTAATGAGCAAAATAACCAGTTAATATTATAATGGCAGGATCAAGTTCACACATAACAATATTAACCTTAAATGTAAATGGACTAAATGCTCCAATTAAAAGACACAGACTGGCAAACTGGATAAAGAGTCAAGACCCATCAGTCTGCTGTCTTCAGGAGACCCATCTCACATGCAGAGACATACATAGGCTCAAAATAAAGGGATGGAGGAAGATCTACCAAGCCAATGGAGAACAAAAAAAAGCAGGGGTTGCAATCCTAGTCTCTGATAAAACAGACTTTAAACCATCAAAGATCAAAAGAGACAAAGAAGGCCATTACATAATGGTAAAGGGATCAATTCAACAGGAAGAGCTAACTATCCTAAATATATATGCACCCAATACAGGAGCACCCAGATTCATAAAGCAAGTCCTTAGAGACTTACAAAGAGACTTAGACTCCCATACAATAATAATGGGAGACTTCAACACTCCACTGTCAACATTAGACAGATCAACGAGACAGAAAGTTAACAAGGATATCCAGGAATTGAAC
>NW_022334186.1:0-1271 GCF_002776525.5 Piliocolobus tephrosceles | reverse complement strand
CTGGATTTACCCTGTCTAGATATTTCATGTAAATGGAATTATACACTATGTTTCTGACTTCTTCACTTAGCATAATGTTTTTGAGGTGTGCTCTTTTTTTTGACTCGAAATCTCACTCTGTTGCATAGGCTGGAGTGCAGTGGTGCCATCTCGGCTCACTGCAGCCTCCGCCTCCTGGGTTCACACGATTCTCCTGCCTCAGCCTCCTGATTAGCTGGGATTACAGACGTGCACCACCATGCCTGGGTAATTTTTGTATTTTTAGCAGAGATGGAGTTTTACCATGTTGGCCAGGCTGGTCTTGAACCCCTGACCTCAAGTGATCCACCTGCCTCAGCCTCCCACAGTGCTGCGATTACAGGCGTGAGCCACCGCACCCATCCTGTTCATGTTGTATTAATAGCATGTGTCAGTACGTCATTCCTTTTATGAATGAATAATATCTGCTGCATGGATAGATCACATTTTGTTTATCCATTCATTCAGTGACGGGCATTTGGGTTGTTTTCACCTTTTGGCTTATGTGAATAGTGCTGCTGTGAACATTCATGAGCAAGTACTTATTTGAGTACCTGGTTTCAATTGTTTGGAGTATATACCTGGGAGTGGAATTGCTGGGTCACACGGTAATCCTGTTTTACTTCTTTTTTGAGACAGGGTCTCGCTCTGTCACCCAGGCTGGATGGAGTACAGTGGCATGATCATGGCTCACTGCAACCTCAAACTCCTGGGTTCAAACTATCCTCCTGGCTCAGCCTCCTGAGTAGCTGGGACTATAGGTGTGTGGCACGATGCTGGGCCAATTTTTTTGAGACAAAGTCTTACTTTGTCACCCAGGCTAGAGTGCAGTGGCACGATCACGGCTCACTACAACTTCTGCCTCCCTGGTTTAAGCGATTCTCCTGCCTCAGCCTCCTGAGTAGCTGAGATTATAGCTACCATGCCCAGCTAATTTTTGTATTTTTAGTAGAGATGAGGTTTCACCCTGTTGGTCAGGCTGGTCTCGAATTCCTGACCTCAAGCAATTCACCCACCTCGGCCTCCCAAAATGCTGGGATTACAGGTATAAGCCACTGTACCTGGCCAAGTGCCCAGCTAATTTTTAACGTTTTTTTTGTTTGTTTGTTTGAGATGGAGTCTCACTCTTGTTGTCTAGGCTGGAGTGCAATGGCGGGATCTCAGGTCACTTCAGCCTCCACCTCCTGAACTCAAGCGATTCTCCTGTCTCAGCCTCTTGAGTAGCTGGGATTACAGGCATGCACCACCTCACC
>NW_022334183.1:0-1125 GCF_002776525.5 Piliocolobus tephrosceles | reverse complement strand
ATCACAATTAAAAGAACTAGAGAGGCAAGAGCAAACACATTCAAAAGGTAGCAGAAAGCAAGAAATAACTAAGATCAGAGCAGAACTGAAGGAGATAGAGACACAAAAAACCCTCCAAAAAATCAATGAATCCAGGAGTTGGTTTTTTGAAAAGATCAACAAAATTGACAGACCGCTAGCAAGATTAATAAAGAAGAAAAGAGAGAGGAATCAAATAGACGCAATAAAAAATGATAAAGGGGATATCACCACCGACCCCACAGAAATACAAACTACCATCAGAGAATACTATAAACACCTCTACGCAAATCAACTAGAAAATCTAGAAGAAATGGATAATTTCCTGGACACCTACACTCTTCCAAGGCTAAACCAGGAAGAAGTTGAATCCCTGAATAGACCAATAGCAGCCTCTGAAATTGAGGCAACAATTAATAGCCTGCCCACCAAAAAAAGCCCAGGACCAGATGGATTCACAGTTGAATTCTACCAGAGGTACAAGGAGGAGCTGGTACCATTCCTTCTGAAACTATTCCAATCAATAGAAAAAGAGGGAATCCTCCCTAACTCATTTTATGAGGCCAGCATCATCCTGATACCAAAGCCTGGCAGAGACACAACAAAAAAAGAGAATTTTAGACCAATCTCCCTGATGAACATCGATGCAAAAATCCTCAATAAAATCCTGGCAAACCGGATTCAGCAGCACATCAAAAAGCTTATCCACCATGATCAAGTGGGCTTCATCCCTGGGATGCAAGGCTGGTTCAACATTCGCAAATCAATCAACGTAATCCAGCATATCAACAGAACCAAAGACAAGAACCACATGATTATCTCAATAGATGCAGAAAAGGCTTTTGACAAAATTCAACAGCCCTTCATGCTAAAAACGCTCAACAAATTCGGTATTGATGGAACGTACCTCAAAATAATAAGAGCTATTTATGACAAACCCACAGCTAATATCATACTGAATGGGCAAAAACTGGAAAAGTTCCCTTTGAAAACTGGCACAAGACAGGGATGCCCTCTCTCACCACTCCTATTCAACATAGTGTTGGAAGTTCTGGCTAGGGCAATCAGGCAAGAGAAAGAAATCAAGGGTATTCAGTTAGGAAAAGA
>NW_022334182.1:0-5807 GCF_002776525.5 Piliocolobus tephrosceles | reverse complement strand
CTCCATGAAAAGAATCATGTAACTCTGTGAGATAAATTAACACATCACAAAGTGGTTTTTCAGAAAGCTTCTCTCTAGTTTTTATATGAGCCTATTTCCTTTTCCACCATAGACTTCACCTGCTCCCAAATATCCCTTCTCTGACACCACAAAAAAATTGATGCCAAAGTGTTCCCTCAACACAAATGTTTAGCTCCATGAGATGAATGCACACATCGCAAAGGGGTTTCTCAGAAAGTTTCTGTCCAGTTTTTACCTGAAGTTATTTCCTTTTTTACCATTGGACTCCAAGTGCTCCTGAATATCCCTTTGCAGATTTTCCAAAGCAGTGTTACCAAACTGCTCAATGAAAAGAATGGTATAATTCCGTAAGATAAATTCACACATCACAAAGCAGTTTTTCAGAAAGCTACTTTCTAGATTGTATCTCAGGATACTTCCTTTTTCAGTATTGGCCTCAGTGTGCTCCCATACATCCCTTTGCAGATTGCACAAAAACCATGTTAGCAAACTGCTCCATGAAAGTAAAGGTGTAACTCTGTGAGATGAATTCACACATCACAAAGAACTTTCTCAGAAAGCTTCATTCTAGTTTTTATCTCAGGATATTTCCTTTTTCACTGTAAGCATGATTGAGATCCAAATTATTCCTTCTCAGATTCCCCAAAAACATTGCTACAAAACTACTCAATGAAAAGAATCAAGTAACTCTGTGAGCCTATTTTTGGTTTTTATTTGAGGATATTTTCTTTGTTACCATAGGATTCAATGCACTCACATATACCTATAACAGATTCCACAAAAACAGTGTCATCAAAGAGCTTAATAAAAAAAGGTGTAACTCTGTGAGATGAATTCACACATCACAAAGAACTTTCTCAGAAAGATTCTTTGTAATTTTTATCTGAGGATATTTTCTTTTTCACTATAAGCCTTAATGTGCACTCAAATATCCCTTTACATAGTCCATGAAAACAGTGTTAGCAAACTGCTCAATGAAAGAACATTGTATCTCTGTGAGATGAATTCCCACGTCACAAAGCAGATTCTCAGAAAGCTGCTTTTTGCTTTCTGTCTTGGATATATCCTTTCTCACCATAGATTTCAATGCACTCCCAAATATCCCTTTGCAGTTTCCAGGAAAACTGTGTTAGCAAAAGTCTCTATGAAAAGAAAGGTGTCACTCTGTGAGAGAAATTCACACATCATATATAATTTTCTCAGAAAGCTTCTTTCTAGATTTTTTCTGAGGATATGTACTTTGTCACCATAGACTTGAATGTGATTCATAATATCCTTTTTCAGATTCCCAAAAACTGTGCTACCGAACTCATCCATGAAAAGAATCGTGTAACTCTGTGAGTTGAATCATCACATCACAAAGAGGTTACTCAGAAAGCTTCTTTTTACTTTTTCGATGAGGATATTTACTATGTCACCATAAGCTTCAAAGTGCTCTGAAATATCCCACTGCAGGTTAAAGGAAAACAGTGTTAGGAATCTGCTCCGTGGAAAGACCAGTGTAACACGGTGAGATGAATTCACACATCAAAAACCAGTTTCTCAGAAAGCACCTTTCTAGTTTTTATCTGAGGATATTTCCTTTTTCACCATAGGCCTCTCAACGTGCTCCCAAATATCTCTTTGAAGATTCGATGAAAACAGTGTTAGCAAACTGATACATGGAAAGAAAGGTGTAACTCGGTGTGATGTATTCACACATCACAAGGAAGTTTCTAAGAAAGTTTCTTTCTAGTTTTTATCTGAGTATAATTTCTTCATCACTGTAGGCTTCAATGCGATCCCAAATATCCCTTCACAGATTCCCCAAAAACAGTGCTACCAAACTGCTGCATGAACAGAAAGGTGTAACTCTGTGACGTGAAGTACTGCACCACAAAGCAGTTTCTCAGAAAGCTTGTTTCCAGTTTTTGTCTTAGGATATTTCCTTTGTCAGCATTAAGTTAATTGCTCTCCAAAATATCCATTGCAGATTCCAAGAAAAGAGTGTTAGCAAACTGCTCAATGAAAAGGACAGTGTAACTCCATGAGATGAATTCAGAAATCACAAAGCAGTATCTCAGAAAGCTTCTTTTTGCTTTTATTCTGAGGATATTTCCTTTCTCACCATTGGCATAAATGAGCTCCAAAATATACTATTGTAGTTTTCACAAAAAAGTGTTATCAAACTGCTCCATTAAAAGAATGGTGTAACTCTGTGAGATGAGTTCACACACCACAAAGGACTTTCTCAGAAAGCTCCTTTCTAATTTTTATCTGAGGATATTTCCTTTGTCACCGTTGGCTTCAATGTGATCCCAAATGTCCCTTCACAGATTTCCCAAAAAACAGTGCTACCAAACGGATCCCTGAAAAGAATTGTGTAACTCTGTGAGATGAAGTAACGATTCAAAAAGTGATGACACAGAAACCTTCTTTCTAGTTTTTATATGAGGATTTTCCTTTGTCACCATAAGATTCAATATGCTAAGAAAGATCCTATTACAGATTCCAAGAAAACAATGTTAGAAAACTGCTGAGGAAAAAGAACACTGTAACTCTGTGAGAGGAATTCACACTTCCCAAAGCAGTTTCTCATAAAACTTATTCCTAGTTTTTATCTGAAGGTATTTTCTTTTTCACCATAGGGGTTAATGTGCTCCCAAATATCCCTTTGCAGATTCCAGGAAAACAGTGCTAGTATTCTCCTCCAGAAGAGAAATGAGTAATTTTGTGAGTTGAATTCTCGCACCAGAAAGAAATTTTTCAGAAAGCTTCTTTCTGGTTTTTATCTCAGGATAACTCCTTTTTCACCATAGGCTTCTATGTGTTCCAAAATATCCCTTCTCAGATACCCCAAAAACAGTGCTACCAAACTACTCCATGAAAAGAATCGTGTAACTCTGTGAGATGAATTAAAAAATCACAAAGCAGTTTCTCAAAAAGCTTCTTTGTAGTTTTTATCTGAGGATGTTTAGTTTTTCACCATAGGCCTCAATGTGTTCTGAAATATCCCTTTGCAGATTCCACAAAAACAGTGTTAGCAAACAGCTCCATGAAAACAAAGTTGTAACTCTGTAACATGAATTCACACATCATAAAGAACATTCTCAGAAACCTTCTGTCTAGTTTTTATCTGAGTATATTTCCTGTGTCACCATTGGCTTCAATGGGATCCAAGATATTCCCTCTCATATTCCCCAAAGAGAGTTCTACCAAACTGCTACATGAATGGAAAGGTGTGACTCTGTTAGATAAATTCACAAGTCACAATGCAGTTTCTCAGAAAGCTTCTTTCTAGTTTTTGTCTGTGGATATTTCCTTTGTCACCAGAAGATTTAATGTGCTCCAGAATATGCCATTGCAGATTCCATGAAAACAGTGTTAGCAAACTGCTCCATGAAAATAAAGGTGTAACACTGTTAGATGAATTCACACGTCAGAAAGAATTTTCTCAGAATGCGTCTTTCTAGCTTTTATCTGAGGATATTTCCATTGTCACCATAGGCTTCAAAGAGATCCAAAATGTCCTTTCTCTGATTCCACAAAAACAGTGTTAGCAAACAAAACACAAAACGGTGTTAGCAAACTGCTCCATGAGAACAATCCTGTAACTCTGTGACAAGAATTAGCAAATCAGAAATTGTTTCCTCAGAAAGTTTCTTTCTAGTTTTTATATGAGGGTAATCCTTTGTCACCTTAAGCTACAATGCACTCCAAAATATCTCTTTGTAGATTCCATGAAAACAGTGTTATGAAACTGTGTATGAAAAGAATGGTGTAACTCTGTGAGTTGAGTTCACATATCAGAAAGAACTGTCTCAGAAAGCTTCTTTCTAGTTTTTATCTGAGGTTATTGCCTGTGTCACCATAGGCTTCAATGCGCTCCCAAATATCCTATTGTGGATTCTACAAAAACAGTGTTATGAAACTGATCAATGAAAAGACTGGTGTAATTCTGTGAGATGAGTTCCCACATCACAAAGAACTTTCTCAGAAAACTTTCTAGTTTTTATCTGAGGATATTCCCTTTTCCCCATAGGCTTCAACGCTATCCCAAATATCCCTTTTCAGATTCCCCAAAAACTGTTTTCACAAACTGATCCATTAAAAGGATCATGTAACTGTATGAGATGAATTCACAAATCACAAGGGAATTTCTTGGAAAGCTGTTTTCTAGTTTTTGTCTGAGGATATTTCCTTTGTCACCATACATTTAAATGCACTCTGAAATATAATATTGCAGATTCCATGAAAACAGTGTTAGCAAACTACTCAATGAAAAGAACAGTGTAAAGCTGTGGGATGAATTCACACACCACAAAAGAGTTTCTCAGAAAACTTCCTTACAGTTTTTATGTGAGGGTATTTCCTTTTTCACTGTATGCCTCAATGTGCTCCTAATTATCTTTTTGCAGATTCCATAAAAACAGTGTTAGCAAACTGTGCAGTGAAAAGAACAGTGTAAGACAGTGAGATGAATTCACACATCACAAAGCAATTTCTCAGAAAGTTTCTTTCTAGTTTTTATCTGAGGATATTTAGTTTTTCAAAGTAGGCCTCAATGCACTCCCCAGTATCCCTTTGCATATTACACGAAAGCAGAATTGGCATGAAAAGTTCTGTGAAAAGACATTTGTAACTCTTTGAGATGAATTTCCGCATCACAAAAACTTTCACAGACCGCTTCATTCTAGTTTTTATCTGAGGGTATTTCATTTCTCAAGATAGGCTTAAATGCAATCTGAATTATCCCTTCTCAGATTACCCAAAAAACAGTGTTACCAAACAGCAGAATGAAAAGAATTGTGTAATTCTGTGAGATGAATTAACACATCAGAATACGTATTCTCAGAAAGCTTCTTTCTATTTCTTATATGGGGATATTTCCTTTGTTACCTAACCTTTCAATGCACTCTGAAATGTCCCTTTGCAGATTTCACGAAAACAGTGCTGGCAAACTGGTCAATGAAAAGGACAGTGTAAGTCTGTGAGATGAATTCACACATCATGAACAGTTTCTTAGGAAACGTCTATCTACTTATTATCTGAAGATATTTACTTTTTCACCATAGGCCAAAACATGGTCCCAAATATCCCTTTGCAGTTTCCATGAAAACAGTGCTAGCAAACTGCTCCATGAAAAGGAATGTATAACTCTGTGGGATCAATTCACACATGAAGAAAAGAACTTTTTCCTTGAGGAATTGCCATACTGTTTTCCATAATGGTTGAACTAGTTTACAATCCCACCAACAGTGTAAAAGTTTTCCTATTTCTCCACGTCCTCTCCAGCACCTGTTGTTTCCTGTCATTTTTTTATGCTTGCCATTCTAACTGGTGTGAGATGGTATCTCATTGTGGTTTTGATTTGCATTTCTCTGATGGCGAGTGATGATGAGCATTTTTTCATGTGTCTGTTGGCTGTATGAATGTCTTCTTTTGAGAAATGTCTGTTCATATCCTTTGCCCACTTTTTGATGGGGTTGTTTGTTTTTTTCTTGTATATATGTTTGAGTTCTTTGTAGATTCTGGATATTAGCCCTGTAAGATGAGTAGATTGCAAAAATTTTCTCCCATTCTGTAGGTTGCCTGTTCACTGTGATGGTAGTTTCTTTTGCTGTGCAGAAGCTCTTTAGTTTAATTAGATCCCATTTGTCAATTTTGGCTTTTGCTACTGTTACTTTTGGTGCTTTAGACATGAAGTCCGGATGTACCATATGACCCAGCCATCCCACTACTGGGTATATACCCAAAGGGTTATAAATCATGCTGCTATAAAGACACATGCACACGTATGTTTATTG
>NW_022334180.1:0-2039 GCF_002776525.5 Piliocolobus tephrosceles | reverse complement strand
TCCATTCATCATACAGAGTTTCACCTTTCCCTTCTGGTAGCAGTTAGATACCACTCTTTTCGTGGATCCTGGAAAGTGATATTTGGAAGCTCATTGTGGCCTCCGGTGAAAAGGGAAATATGCTCAGACACAAACTGGAAGGAAGCCTTCTGAGAAACTGCATTGCCATGTGTGAATGCAACTCGCAGAGTTTCACTTATCTCTACAGTCATCACTTTGCCCACACAGTTTGCTTGTAATCTGAAACGGGATACATCTTAGCACAATGAAGCTTATGCTGTCCAAAGAAATCTCCTCATAAAAACTCTAGAAAGAAGCTTTCTTAGAAACTTCTCTGTGATGTGTCCATTCATCTCCCAGAGCTACAGTGACTTTTCAAGCAGCAGTCGGTTACCACTGCCTTTGAGGAAACTGAGAAGGGCTAGTTTGTTTCGCTTTGAGGCCTACGCTGATAAAGGAAATATCCTCCATTGAAAACGTGAAAGAAGCTTTGTGAGAAACTTCTCTGTGATATGTGAATTCCTCTCACAGAGTTACAACTTAGTCTTCAGCAGCAGTTTGCTGACAGTGCTTTCGTGGAATCTGGAAAGTGATATTTGGGAGCGCATTGAGGCCTATGGTGAAAAAGGAAATATCCTCAGAGAATAGCTAGAAAGAAGCTTTCTGAGAGAGTGCTTTCTGATGTGTGAGTTCATCATACAGAGTTTCACATTTCCTACTGGTAGTAGTTAGCTACCACTCTTTTCGTGGATTCTGGAAAGTGATATTTGGAAGCTCATTGTGGCCTATGGTCAAAGGGAAATATGCTCAGACCAAAACTGGAAGGAAGCCTTCTGAGAAACTGCATTGCCATGTATCAATGCAACTCACAGAGTTACACTTAACTTTTCAGTCATCAGTTTGCAGACACAGTTTTCTTGTATTCTGAAAAGGGATTTATCCTAGTGCAATGAAGCTTACGGGGTCAAAAGAAATCTCCTCATATGAAACCTAGGAATGAGCTTCCTTAGAATCTTCTCTGTGATGTGTGAATTCATCTCACAGAGTTACAGTTACATTTCAAGGAGCATTAGGATACCACTGTCTTTGAGAAAACTGAGAACGGCTAGTTTGGGTCACCTAGAGGACTACGCTGGGAAGGGAAATATCCTCCATTAAAAACGTGAAAGAAGCTTTGTGAGAAACTTCTCTGTGATATTTGAATTCCTCTCACAGAGTTACAACTTAGTCTTCAGCAGCAGTTTGCTGACAGTGTTTTCGTGGAATCTGTAAAGTGACATTTGGGAGCGCATTGAGGCCTATGTGAAAAAGGAAATATCCTCAGAGAATAGCTAGAAAGAAGCTTTCTGAGAGAGTGCTTTCTGATGTTTCAATTCATCATACAGAGTTTCACCTTTTCCTACTGGTAGCAGTTAGCTACCACTCTTTTCGAGGATTCTGGAAAGTGATATTTGGAAGCTCATTGTGGCCTACGGTGAAAAGGGAAATATGCTCAGACACAAACTGGAAGGAAGCCTTGTGAGAAACTGCTTTGCCACGTGTGAATGCAACTCACAGAGGTACACTTATCTCTACAGTCATCAATTTGCCCACACAGTTTGCTTGTAATCTGAAACGGGATACATCTTAGCACAATGAAGCTTATGCTGTCCAAACAAATCTCCTCATAAAAACTCTAGAAAGAAGCTTTCTTAGAAACTTCTCTGTGATGTGTCCATTCATCTCCCAGAGTTACAGTTACATTTCAAGCAGCAGTCGGTTACCAATGTCTTTGAGGAGACTGAGAAGGGCTAGTTTGGGTCGCTTTGAGGCCTAAGCTGATAAAGGAAATATCCTCCATTAAAAACGTGAAAGAAGCTTTCTGAGAAACTTCTTTGTCATATGGGAATTCTTCTCACAGTGTTACAACTTAGTCTTCAGCAGCAGTTTGCTGAGTGTGTATTCGTGGAATCTGGAAAGTGATATTTGCGAGCGCCTTGAGGCCTATGGTCAAAAAGCAAATATCCACATAGGATAGCGAGAAGGAAGCTTTCTGTGAG
>NW_022334179.1:0-6182 GCF_002776525.5 Piliocolobus tephrosceles | reverse complement strand
TATTTTGAGCCTATGTATGTCTCTGCATGTGAGATGGGTCTCCTGAATACAGCAGACTGATGGGTCTTGACTCTTTATCCAGTTTGCCAGTCTGTGTCTTTTAATTGGAGCATTTAGCCCATTTACATTTAAGGTTAATATTGTTATGTGTGAACTTGATCCTGCCATTATGATATTAACTGGTTATTTTGCTCATTAGTTGATGCAGTTTCTTCCTAGCCTCGATGGTCTTTACCTTTTGGCACGTTTTTGCAATGGCTGGTACTGGTTGTTCCTTTCCATGTTTCGGGCTTCCTTCAGGGTCTCTTGTAAGGCAGGCTTGGTGGTGACAAAATCTCTAAGCATCTGCTCATCTGTAAAGGATTTTATTTCTCCTTCACTTATGAAACTTAATTTGGCTGGATATGAAATTCTGGGTTTAAAATTCTTTTCTTTAAGAATGTTGAGTATTGGCCCCCACTCTCTTCTGGCTTGTAGAGTTTCTGCTGAGAGATCTCCTGTTAGTCTGATGGGCTTCCCTTTGTGGGTAACCCGACCTTTCTCTCTGACTGCCCTTAAGATTTTTTCCTTCATTTCAACTTTGGTGAATCTGGCAATTATGTGTCTTGGAGTTGCTCTTCTCGAGGAGTATCTTTGTGGCGTTCTCTGTATTTCCTGAATTTGAATGTTGGCCTGCCCTGCTAGGTTGGGGAAGTTCTCCTCGATGATATCCTGTAGAGTGTTTTCCAATTTGGTTCCATTTTCCCCCTCACTTTCAGGCACCCCAATCAGACGTAGATTTGGTCTTTTGACATAATCCCATACTTCTTGCAGGCTTTGTTCATTTCTTTTTCTTCTTTTTTCTTTTGATTTCTATTCTCGCTTCATTTTATTCATTTGATCCTCAATCGCTGATACTCTTTCTTCTAGTTGATCGAGTCGGTTACTGAAGCTTGTGCATTTGTCATGTATTTCTCGTGTCATGGTTTTCATCTCTGTCATTTCGTTTATGACCTTTTCTGCATTAATTAGTCTAGCTGTCAATTTTTCCACTCTTTTTTCAAGATTTTAGTTTCTTTGCACTGGGTATATAATTCCTCCTTTAGCTCTGAGAAGTTTGATGGACTGAAGCCTTCTTCTCTCATCTCATCAAAGTCAGTCATTCTCTGACCAGCTTTGATCCATTGCTGGCAATGGGCTGCGCGCCTTTGCAGGGGGAGATGCACTCTTATTTTTTGGATTTCCAGATTTTCTGTCCTGCTTTTTCCCCATCTTCGTGGTTTTATCTGCCTCTGGTGATGATGGTGACGTACTGATGGGGTTTTGGTATAGGTGTCCTTCCTGTTTGATAGTTTTCCTTCTAACAGTCAGGACTCTCAGCTTTATGTCTGTTGGAGATTGCTTGAGGTCCACTCCAGACCCTGTTTGCCTGGGTATCAGCAGCAGAGGTTGCAGGAGATAGAATATTGCTGAACAGCGAGTGTACCTGTCTGATTCTTGCTTTGGAAGCTTCCTCTCAGGGGTGTACTCCACCTTGTGAGGTGTGGGTGTCAGACTGCCCCTAGTGGGGGATGTCTCCCAGTTAGGCTACTCAGGGGTCAGGGACCCACTTGAGCAGGCAGTCTGTCCCTTCTCAGATCTCAACCTCCATGTTGGGAGATCCACTGCTCTCTTCAAAGCTGTCAGACAGAGTAATTTGCGTCTGCACAGGTTGCTGCTGCTTTTTTTGTTGTTGTTATTTAGCTGTGCCCTGTCCCCAGAGGTGGAGTCTACAGAAACGGGCAGGTTTCCTTGAGCTGCTGTGAGCTCCACCCAGTTCGAGCTTCCCAGCGGCTTTGTTGACCTACTTAAGCCTCAGCAATGGCAGGCGCTCCTCCCCCAACCTCGCTGCTGCCTTGTGGTTAGATCGCAGACTGCTGTGTTAGCAATGAGGGATGCTCAGTGGGTTTGGGACCCTCCTGGCCAGGTGTGGGATATATTCTCCTGTTGTGCCTGTTTGCTTAAAGCGCAGTATTGGGGTGGGAGTTACCCGATTTTCCAGGTGTTGTGTGTCTCAGTTCCCCTGCCTAGGAAAAGAGATTCCCTTTCCCCTTGCGCTTCCCAGGTGAGGCAATGCCTCGCCCTGCTTCAGCTCTCGCTGGTCGGGCTGCAGCAGCTGACCAGCACCGATTGTCCGGCACTCCCTAGTGAGATGACCCCAGTACCTCAGTTGAAAATCCAGAAATCTCTGGTCTTCTGTGTCGCTCGCGGTGGGAGTTGGAGACTGGAGATGTTCCTATTCGGCCATCTTAAACTGCTTCAACACTCATAATTTTCTAACTGAGCATGTCAAACATCATTTGAGAAGTTTTTCATAGGATTGTATAATTGTATATATTAAAAAATTAATCACTCACATTGCGTATAAGATCTATATAAAATGTCTTAGATGTTGAAGATAAGAGTGAAAAGCCAAATGCTGTTTCATGTTAAAGTTGGAGTGTAAAACAAGGACAGTAGCTATCAAGTAATTAATAAAATATCATCTCTCCAACAGAGATAAACTACAGTACAACCTACTGGCTTGAGGAGATTTTCTATTATTTATACCTTCTGTCTTTATTAATGAGTCACTTTGGCAACAAAAACTGATCATGATAAGTTTCCATTTACTGAGCTGTTTTTATACAGGAACTGTATTAAGTGGTTTTAGATAAAGTATCATGTCCTCTAATCCTCATAACAACCCTATGGAATAGATACTAGTATTAAGCCTCATTTGACAAATGAGAAAATTATTGCTTAGCTAAGTTAAGTAACTCATTCAGGGTCACACAGCTAGGAAATGACAGAGCAAAAATTTGAACTCATGTCTATTTATAAGTTAATAAACACTGTTTTATGTCCATTTTACCACAAGGTGCACTACTGCTTAGAAAAGATTTTCTTTACATGCTTAATACGTTTCTGGAATACCAAGATTTTTAACTATGTTTACTTTAAACTAACAGTGAAAACATGTTATTATTTTTTCTGTCTATTTTAGTTCTATTTTATCAGACATATGAAAAGGTAATTCATATCTGTCAGTATTTTTAAAATTATTTTCCCTGTTTTTTGAACCTTCCATTAAGTTAATGTCTGACATCCGTAAAAACAACCCGCCAAGTAAAAAAATGGGTGCTGACGAGTTGATGGGTGCAGCACACCAACATGGCACATGTATACATATGTAACAAACCTGCACGTTATGCACATGTACCCTAGAACTTAAAGTATAATAAAATAATAATAATAAAAAAAAATTCCTTCAATTTTTAAGAGCAACAGATACTTCTTGAATTTGAATAAAGACACATATATATATGTGGGTTTTACATAAGTGCTTGTTTGTAATTTTATGGTTGTACATGGTGACTAAAGTGGTTTGCATCCACCACTATTGCATTACTAGGAAGCCAAGTACCATCCACATTTATAGAATAGGACTGCAATAGGCATTTTGTCACTAATGAAATACCACTTGGGGGTACTGTGATACATGGAATCAAATATTTCACCATACTTTCTTGCCTTAGTATTCGATATTCCTACCATTAATGCTGCTTTTCTAAGCTGAAGCATATTGAAAGATCAATTGAAAAATACACTAGAACAGATACACAGAAATCTGAGTTCGAACACCATCCCATCCATGAACACATTGTTTACTTTGGAAAAGACACTTCATTTTCTAAACCTGCTTTTTCTAAATAGATGGAGAATTTGGACTAGGAAATCCACCATGTTACTTTAAATTTCAAAATTCGGATCATGGAAAATGCAAATTTGTTATTTTATAAAGATCACCAATTAAGCTATCATCACTCACAAACATCTTAGTTTATTAGTTTAGCTGACTATATTAATTGGCCAGTCACATAGCAATTATATAACTATATTTAACATATAAGTAATATTTTTATTTAATGGCCTATAAAAAGTTTTTATATAAACAACCTCACTAATTCCTGTCAACAACTATAGAAGAACAGATATTATTTTATTTTTAAAATAGCATTATCAGGCTTATTTTCCAGGCAAGAAAATGAACTTGCTGAAGGCTATGTAGAAAATGATTTGTCATGTTTATTTCACGGTAATAATGATAACAACATGGACTAACATCAAATCGGGAACTTTTTAAATGCTTATCACCATGTTGAGTAGATTGCAAGGAATGACCTCATTTAATCTTTATAACCACATCAAAAGATAAGTATTATCATTGCTCACATTACACATATGAAAACTAAGGCCCAAGAATGTAAAGTTCCCTGGCCAATGTCATGACAGCTAGCAAAAGGTAGACCTGTGTTGGTAAACTCGTGTCTTCTGCGTCTAAACTCCATGTGCTTGCAATTATAATAACAATAATATTTTATATTTATTGACACATTTCTTATGTGTTAAACTGTAAACTAAGTGTTTACTGGATTAGCCTATATAATTTTCACAATTATCTAGCAAGTTAAGAAACTATTATTATTCTTATTTTATAAATGATCATACTAATTTTCAAAGAAATGATGTGTTCATCATTAACCACTTAGTAAGTGATGAAGATGAGGTCTGAAAAGGAGATGTCTGATTCTAGAGCCTGAGAATGTATTACTGTGTAGTATCACATAATATATGAGCAATATTTCAACTCACTCTTGAAAATGTACATTTTTTAACAAATTCATCTTGTATTGACTGAGGGTTCTTCTCTCTCCACTATATCTAGAAATGATTTATTTGTTATTACTAACCTTTTCTGTAACTTCCTGTAATAAAAATGCCCTTAATGATATTTAAAAATTCAATACTGAAATAAATTATGATATAGCTATGTGCTACATTGACATTTTCATTTATCTAGTGGTATAACCTAGATAGTCTTGTCTACATTAGATTGTAAGGCCCATGACAACAGGTTTTGTAGAGTGATAGAATAAATATAGGTCAAAGATATTGTCTTTGTTTCTGATTTCCATGCTTTAAAAAGGATATTGTAGAATTAATAGAAACTAAAAAGAGAGTGAAACAGATGATTTGGTACCTTGAGAGGCAAAAAGTAAGACTAAGAAAGGAGGGGATAAAGGTATATATTTATGCAACTAATATTTCAGATTCCCTACAATGTGCAAAATGTTGTTTTAGAAATCAGAGATATAGCTCTGCACAAAACATATTTTTTGTTCTCACAGAACATTTTTCTTACTATACTGCTTATATTCCAGTAATCTGTTGAGTATACTCATAATGAAATAAAACCCTTTAATTCTAATTTTTCTGATATCTTACAAGTTAAAAACTTCAACTCTCAAACCCTAAGAGGAAAATAATTTGGAAGTGCAACACATATAAAATGTGTGCCAATCCAATTATTTTATTTATGACTATATACCTCCATAATTCTCCATTCATTTATTATTCATCCATTTTTTTTCCTATGAATATGTAATTATCATCTACTGTGTGCCCATCATTGGAATAATTACTAATATATGATACCGAACAAAGAAGGTGTTGACCCTTGTTTAATAGCAAAACCAGATAATAAACAAGTAAATAAACACTCTTTTTTTTTTTTTAGACACAGTTTCACTCTTGTTGCCCAAGCTGGAGTGCAATGGCACGATCTTGGCTCACCACAACCTCTGCCTCTGGGGTTCAAGTGATTCTCCTGCCTCAGTCTACCAAGTAGTACAAGAATGCACCACCATGCCTCACTAATTTTGTATTTTTAGTAGAGATGGAATTTATCCTTTTTGATCAGACTGGTCTCAAACTCCCAACCTCAGGCAATCTGCCCACCTCTGACTCCCAAAGTGCTGGAATTACAGGCACGAGCCACCGTCCCTGGCCAATAAACATATTTTTTAAACTTATATGTAAGATTAAGAGAGCAAAGAAAGTTCAGTGATAGAAAGTAAGAGGAATTTTATTTTTTATTTTTTTATTTTTTTTCTTCTGCAAATACGCTTTCAATTTTTATTACAGACTCTCTTGATGCTGTTGTTCACCACTGCATTTCTTTCTTTCTTCTTTTTTTTTTATACTTTAAGTTCTAGGGTACATGTGCATAACGTGCAGGTTTGTTACATATGTATATATGTGCCATGTTGGTGTGCTGCACCCATCAACTCGTCAGCACCCATCAATTCATCATTTATATCAGGTATAACTCCCCAATGCAA
>NW_022334178.1:0-1063 GCF_002776525.5 Piliocolobus tephrosceles | reverse complement strand
GAGGCTGGGGGAGGGGCGCCCGCCATCGCTGAGGCTTAAGTAGGTAAATAAAGCCGCTGGGAAGCTCGAACTGGGTGGGTGGAGCTCACAGCAGCTCAGGGAAACCTGCCTGTCTCTGTAGACTCCGCCTCTGGGGACAGGGCTCAGCTAAAGGAGTAGAAGCCTGTGAAACGTGAACGACTCTGTCTGACAGCTTTGAAGAGAGCAGGGGATCTCCCAACACGGAGGTTGAGATCTGAGAAGGGGCAGTCTGCCTGCTCAAGTGGGTCACTGACCCCTGAGTAGCCTAACTGGGAGACATCCCCCACTAGGGGCAGTCTGACACCCCACACCTCACAGGGTGGAGTACACCCCTGAGAGGAAGCTTCCAAAGCAAGAATCAGACAGGTGCACTCGCTGTTCAGCAATATTCTATCTTCTGCAACCTCTGCTGCTGATACCCAGGCAAACAGGGTCTGGAGTGGACCTCAAGCAATCTTCAACAGACCTATAGCTGAGGGTCCTGACTGTCAGAAGGAAAACTATCAAACAGGAAGGACACCTATATCAAAACCCCATCAGTACGTCACCATCATCAAAGACCAGAGACAGATAAAACCACAAAGATGGGGAAAAAGCAGGGCAGAAAAGCTGGAAATTCAAAAAATAAGAGCACATCTCCTCCTGCAAAGGAGCACAGCCCATCGCCAGCAACGGATCAAAGCTGGTCAGAGAATGATTTTGATGAGATGAGAGAAGAAGGCTTCAGTCCATCAAACCTCTCAGAGCTAAAGGAGGAATTACGTACCCAGTGCAAAGAAACTAAAAATCTTGAAAAAAGAGTGGAAGAATTGACAGCTAGACTAATTAATGCAGAGAAGGTCATAAATGAAATGACAGAGATGAAAACCATGACACGAGAAATACGTGACAAATGCACAAGCTTCAGTAACCGACTCGATCAACTGGAAGAAAGAGTATCAGCGATGGAGGATCAAATGAATGAAATGAAGCGAGAAGAGAAACCAAAAGAAAAAAGAAGAAAAAGAAATGAACAAAGCCTGCAAGAAGTATGGGATTATGT
>NW_022334177.1:0-1472 GCF_002776525.5 Piliocolobus tephrosceles | reverse complement strand
TAACCAGTTAATATCATAATGGCAGGATCAAGTTCACACATAACAATGTTAACCTTAAATGTAAATGGACTAAATGCTCCAATTAAAAGACACAGACTGGCAAACTGGATAAAGAGTCAAGACCCATCAGTCTGCTGTCTTCAGGAGACCCATCTCACATGCAGAGACATACATAGGCTCAAAATAAAGGGATGGAGGAAGGTCTACCAAGCAAATGGGGAACAAAAAAAGCAGGGGTTGCAATCCTAGTCTCTGATAAAACAGACTTTAAACCATCAAAGAACAAAAGAGACAAAGAAGGCCATTACATAATGGTAAGGGGATCAATTCAACAGGAAGGGCTAACTATCCTAAATATATATGCACCCAATACAGGAGCACCCAGATTCATAAAGCAAGTCCTTAGAGACTTACAAAGAGACTTAGACTCCCATACAATAATAATGGGAGACTTCAACCCTCCACTGTCAACATTAGACAGATCAACGAGACAGAAAGTTAACAAGGATATCCAGGAATTGAACTCATCTCTGCACCAAGTGGACCTAATAGACATCTATAGAACTCTCCACCCCAAGTCAACAGAATATACATTCTTCTCAGCACCACATCACACTTACTCCAAAATTGACCACATATTTGGAAGTAAAGCACTCCTCAGCAAATGGAAAAGCATGGAAATTATAACAAACTGTCTCTCAGACCACAGTGCAATCAAACTAGAACTCAGGAATAAGCAACTCAATCAAAACTGCTCAACTTCATGGAAACTGAACAACCTGCTCCTGAATGACTACTGGGTACATAACGAAATGAAAGCAGAAATAAAGATGTTCTTTGAAACCAATGAGAACAAAGATACGACATACCAGAATCTCTGGGACACATTGAAAGCAGTGTGTAGAGGGAAATTGATAGCACTAAATGCCCACAAGAGAAAGCAGCAAAGATCCAAAATTGACACTTTAACATCACAATTAAAAGAACTAGAGAGGCAAATGCATACACACTCAAAAGCTAGCAGAAGGCAAGAAATAACTAAGATCAGAGCAGAACTGAAGGAGATAGAGACACAAAAACCCTCCAAAAAATCAATGAATCCAGGAGTTGGTTTTTTGAAAAGATCAACAAAACTGACAGACCGCTAGCAAGACTAATAAAGAAGAAAAGAGAGAGGAATGAAATGGACGCAATAAATATTGGTAAAGGGGATATCATCACCGACCCCATAGAAATACAAACTACCCTCAGAGAATACTATAAACACCTTTGCGCAAATCAACTAGAAAATCTAGAAGAAATGGATAATTTCCTGGACACTTACACTCTCCCAAGACTACACCAGGAAGAAGTTGAATCCCTGAATAGATCAATAGCAGGCTCCGAAATTGAGAGAACAATTAATAGCCTACCCACCAAAAAAAGTCCAGGACCAGATGGATTCACAGCTGAATTCTACCAGAGGTACAAGG
>NW_022334176.1:0-1351 GCF_002776525.5 Piliocolobus tephrosceles | reverse complement strand
CACATAACAATATTAACCTTAAATGTAAATGGACTAAATGCTCCAATTAAAAGACACAGACTGGCAAACTGGATAAAGAGTCAAGACCCATCAGTCTGCTGTCTTCAGGAGACCCATCTCACATGCAGAGACATACATAGGCTCAAAATAAAGGGATGGACGAAGATCTACCAAGCAAATGGAGAACAAAAAAAAAGCAGGGGTTGCAATCCTAGTCTCTGATAAAACAGACTTTAAACCATCAAAGATCAAAAGAGACAAAGAAGGCCATTACATAATGGTAAAGGGATCAATTCAACAGGAAGAGCTAACTATCCTAAATATATATGCACCCAATACAGGAGCACCCAGATTCATAAAGGAAGTCCTGAGAGACTTACAAAGAGACTTAGACTCCCATACAATAATAATGGGAGACTTCAACACTCCACTGTCAACATTAGACAGATCAACGAGACAGAAAGTTAACAAAGATATCCAGGACTTGAACTCATCTCTGCACCAAGCAGACCTGATAGACATCTATAGAACTCTCCACCCCAAGTCAACAGAATATACATTCTTCTCAGCACCACATCGCACTTATTCCAAAATTGACCACATAATTGTAAGTAAAGCACTCCTCAGCAAATGTACAAGAACAGAAATTATAACAAACTGTCTCTCAGACCACAGTGCAATCAAACTAGAACTCAGGACTAAGAAACTCAATCAAAACCACTCAACTACATGGACACTGAACAACCTGCTCCTGAATGACTACTGGGTACATAACGAAATGAAAGCAGAAATAACGATGTTCTTTGAAACCAATGAGAACAAAGATACAACATACCAGAATCTCTGGGACACATTTAAAGCAGTGTGTAGAGGCAAATTTATAGCACTAAGTGCCCACAAGAGAAAGCAAGAAAGATCTAAAATTGACACTCTAACATCACAATTGAACGAACTAGAGAGGCAAGAGCAAACACATTCAAAACCAGCAGAAGGCAAGAAATAACTAAGATCAGAGCAGAACTGAAGGAGATAGAGACACAAAAAACCCTCCAAAAAATCAATGAATCCAGGAGTTGGTTTTTTGAAAAGATCAACAAAATTGACAGACCTCTAGCAAGACTAATAAAGAAGAAAGAGAGAGGAATCAAATAGACACAATAAAAAATGATAAAGGGGATATCACCACCGACCCCACAGAAATACAAACTACCATCAGAGAATACTATAAACACCTCTACACAAATCAACTAGAAAATCTAGAAGAAATGGATAATTTCCTGGACACGTACACTCTTCCAAGACTAAATCAGGAAGAAGTTGAATCCCTGAATAGACCAATAGCAGGCTCTGA
>NW_022334175.1:0-2615 GCF_002776525.5 Piliocolobus tephrosceles | reverse complement strand
CCCAGCCAGATGAGATGATCCATTTCTTACTGACTTCAAGATGTGATAAAAGGCTTCGAACAGTGGCTTATGCCTGTAATCCCAACACTGGGAGGAAAAAGTGGGAGGATCACTTGAGGTCAGGAATTGGAGAACAGTCCAGGCAACATGGTAGGAGCTTGTTTCTGCAGAAAAAGTTAAAATAAAATTTTAAAAAATTAGCTGGGCATGATGATACACACCTGTAGCCCCAGCTATCCAGGAGGCTGAGGCAGGAAGATTATTTGAGCCCAGGAGTTCAAGGCTATAGTGCACTACGTTTATACCACTGCATTCCAGTGTGGGAAACATAGTTAGACCCGTCTCTGGAGAAAAAAAAAAATTAAGAAAGAACAAAACCCGGTCGGGCACGGTGGCTAATGCCTGTAATCCCAACACTTTGGGAGGCCGAGGTAGGCAGGTCGTGAGGTGAGGAGAGCAAGACCATCCTGGCTAACACGGTGAAACCCCGTCTCTACTAAAAATACAAAAAAGTAGCCAGGCATGGTGGTGGGCGCCTGTAGTCCCAGCTACTCAGGATGCTGAGGCAGGAGAATGGCGTGAACCTGGGAGGCGGAGCTTGCAGTGAGCCGAGATCGCACCACTGCACTCCAGCCTGGGTGACAGAGCGAGACTCCGTCTCAAAACAAACAAACAAAAAACAAAAAAAAAAAAAAAGGAAAGAAAGAACAAAACCCTACCAGAATGCTGCCCATAGCTAGTCTTCACTCAGGAATGCCCATTTGGCCACACAGGAGCTCTCAGGAGAAAAACAGCAATTAGTTCACCGATAGAGCAAGGAAACTCACTCATTAGCTTTAGGTCTGTTTTAGGGCAGATGAGGTAATTGTCTAAATTATCACGGAGTTATTCAAGAAGCATTCATTGAGAATGTATTCTGTTTATGCTCCACCCTACTCCTTCTACCTTGGTCTTCAGCATCCTGGTTTTCCAGTATCCTTGGGCACTACGCTTTTTTTTGTTTTTTGAGACAGAGTCTCACTATGTCTCTGAGGCTGGAGTGTAGTGGTGCCACGGCAGCTCACACCTCCCTGCACCCTCCGCCTCCCGGATTCAAGTGATTCTCAAGTTTCAGCCTCCTGAGTAGCTGGGATTACAAGCACATGCCAACGCGCCCATCTAATTTTTGTATTCTTAGTAGACATGGGGTTTCACCATGGTGGCTAGGCTGGTCTCAAACTCCTGGCCTTAAGTGATCCATCTACCACTGCCTCCTAAAGTCCTGGGATTACAGACATGAGCCACTGCACACAGCCTGCTTTGTTCGCTTTAAAAATGGAAATATTGCACTTTGGGAGGCCGAGACGGGCGGATCACGAGGTCAGGAGATCAAGACCATCCTGACTAACACGGTGAAACCCCGTCTCTACTAAAAAATACAAAAAACTAGCCGGGCGAGGTGGCGGGCGCCTGTCGTCCCAGCTACTCGGGAGGCTGAGGCAGGAGAATGGCGTAAACCTGGGAGGTGGAGCTTGCAGTGAGCTGAGATCCGGCCACTGCAGTCCAGCCCGGGTAACAGAGCGAGACTCCGTCTCTATAAAAAATAAAAAAATAAAAATAAAAAATGGAAATACTGGTATTTTTGTTGGTGTAATACTATTGTTTTGGCCTGAGTCTGAAATCTGAATTATTTCGTATTGAGACTATTCATGGAGTTTTTTGATTCACTAAAATTCCAAATTGAACAAGAATACATTTAATTAATTTAAAAATAATTTTTCCAGGCCAGGTGCAGTGGCTCACACCTGTAATCCCAGCACTTTGGGAGACCAAGGCAGGTGAATCATTTGAGGTCTGAAGTTCAAGACCAACCCGGCCAACATGGCAAAACCCAGTCTCTACTAAAAATACAAAAATTACCCGGCTATGGTGGCACATGCCTGTAATTCCAGTTACTCGGGAGGCTGAAGTGGGAGAATCACTCGAACTCAGGAGGCGGAGGCTGCAGTGAGCCGAGATCTCACCACTGCACTCCAGCCTGGTTGACAGAGCAAGACTCTGTCTCAAAAACATAATAATAATAATAATAGTAATAATAATTTTTCCATATTTCACACTTCTACGCTATCTCCAAGAGTCAGAAGGTAACACCGACAAAGCAAAGCGTCTGATGCAAAAATATTATTATTTTTTGAGATGGAGTGGAGTCTCCCTGTGTCACCCAGGCAGGAGTGCGGTGGCACAATCTCGGCTCACTGCAACCTCTGCCTCCCAGGTTCAAGCGATTCTCAGCTTCCCTGAGTAGCTGGGATGACGCACCTGCCACCACACCTGGGCAATTTTTGTATTTTTAGTAGAGACGGGTTTTCACCATGTTGGCCAGGCTGATTACAAACTCTTGATCTCAGGTGATCCACCTGCCTCGGCCTCACAAAGGACTGGGGTTACAGATGTGAGCCACCGTGCCCAACTACTGATGCAGTAATAATATTAACACTGGTTCAAAGACTTTTTGAAGAAGCAGATAATGAGCATGACAGAATCAAAACTGATTTGGAAATTGATTAAAATCTCTATCTAGGCCAGGCATGATGGCTCACACCTGTAATCCCAGCACTTTGGGAGGCCAAGACAGG
>NW_022334174.1:0-11715 GCF_002776525.5 Piliocolobus tephrosceles | reverse complement strand
AAATTCCTCCTTGGTCCATTGGGCTGCAGAATGAATATTGTATTCACAGGCATGACAACATTAACCTCCTTGTACAGTCCATCAGAGCTCTTGGGTGACAAGATATGTTGTCAATGAGCAGTATTATCTATCTTGAAAAGAATCTTTTATTCTGCATAGTAGGTCTCAAGAGTGGCCTTAAAATATTCAGTAAACCATGCTGTAAACAGACGTGTTGTCATCCATGCTTTCTTGTTCTGTTTCTAGAACTGGCCTATACAAGAGGTCGAGCTTTCAGCCTCTCTTGATGTTCGGTGTGCCTTCCTTACTAAAACTTGATTATTTCAAGCTTTTGACTTAAAGTGAGAGATGTTTAACTCTTCCTTTCACTTGAGCGTATTTAGTGTAATTCTTCAGAGCCCTAGGATTTTCAAAATGGTAAATGAGCTTTGGCTTCAGCTTAGTGTCACCAGCTGCATGAGCCCCTAACAAGTCAGCCTGTTCTTTGAAGTTCTGAAGTCAGGCATTGGCACCTCCTCTGTAGCTATCAAAGTCTTAGATGACAACTTCTTCCAATATAATGATGTTTGTCTACACTGAAGATCTGTTTTTTAATGTAGCCACCTTCATCAGTGATCTTAGCTAGATCTTCTGAATAACTTGCTACAGCTTCTGCAACAGCACTTGTTGCTTCACCTTGCACTTTTATATTATGGGGTTGGCTTCCTTCCTTAAACCTCGTAAGCCAACCTCTGCTAACTTCAAACTTTTCTTCTGCAGCCTCCTTACCTCTCAGCTTTCACAGAATTGAAAAAAGTTAGGGCCTTGCTCTGGCCTAGGCTTTGATTTAAGGGAATGTTGATAATGGTTTGATCATCTATCCAGACCTTTAAAACTTTCTTCTTATCAGCAGTAAAGCTGTTCTACTTTCCTTATCATTCATGTGTTCACTGGAGTAGCATTTTTAATTTCCTTCAGGAACTCTGCATTCACAACTAGGCTATCTGGTGCAAGAGGCTTAGCTTTCAGCATACCTGGGCTTTATACTTAATTATTTCTAGCTTGTGATTTAAAGTTAGATAACTTTCCCTTTCACTTGAACACTTAGAGGCCTTAGTAGGGTTATTAATTAGCCTAATTTCAGTATTGTTGTGTCTCAAGAAATAGGGAAGCCTGAGGAGAAAAAGACAGATGGGGAGACTGCTGCTTGGTGGAGCAGTCATAACACACACATTTATCAATTAAGTGTTCGGTGTCTTATGGTCATGGTTCATGGCACCCCAAACCAATTGCAATAGTAACATCAAAGATCAGCAATCACAGATCACTAACAGACACAATAGTATGAAAAAATTTGAAATATTGCAAAAATAGCCAAAATGCTACACAGAGACACAAACTGAGTATGTGCTGGTGGAAAAATGGCACCAATATACTTGCTCAATGCAAGATTGACATAGACATTCAATTTGTTAAACAAAATTGAAGGGGTGGCCTGCCCCTCCACACCTGTGGGTGCTTCTCGTTAGGTGAAGCGAGAGACTTGAGAAAAGAAATAAAGACACAGAGACAAAATATAGAGGAAGAAAAGTGGGGCCCAGGGGGCCAGGGCTGTGCTTACAGAGGACCCATACTGGCACCAGCCTCTGAGTTCCCTTAGTATTTATTGATAATTATCTTTACCATCTAAAAGATAAGGGAGTGGCTAGAAAATAGGATCATTGTAGGGAGGAAATCAGCAGTAAGACATATGAACAAAAATCCCTGGAACATGAATAAGTTTAAAGGAAAATGCTGTGCCTTGAGATGCATATGTGAACATCTCCATAAACCTTTTAGCAATATTTCTCCAGCAAGCCCCACCTTATTCCTAAAGGTGGTTTTCTCCTTATTCAGTAAACAAAGCACACAATGGGTTTTACCCGGAGATGTATCATTGCCCAGGGAGGGGCAGGAGACAAATGATTTTCTCTTTCTTGAGATTTAAGAGAATGGTGATGACCTTTAGCTACAAGCAGCCTTTAGGCACTTGTTTAACAAATCACATTCTGCACAGCCCAAAATCCTTTTAACCTTGAGTCACCACACCACATGTCTCTTGCAAGGACGAAGTTGGGGGTAGGGTCACAGATTAACAGCATCTCAAATACAGAACTAAATGGAGTCTCTTATGTCTACTTCCTTCTATATAAACACAGTAACAGGCTGATCTCTCTTTCTTTTCCCCACACAAAATATCTGCAAAACTCAATAAAGCACAGCAAAATAAAACAGTATATGCCCGTATTTAGACAAAGTAGATGGTATATACTGGGATTGAATTACCTGGATATTTCTTTTAACTTCACTCATAATTTGCCCAAATGCTAATTTAAACTTTTCTAAAATAACCTCTCAGGAAAATAATATTTTTAATTTAATACATCTTCTTAGCTTTAAGCATCCTTATATGTATAGGTACATAAATGTTATGTGTGCCTGTTCTCAGTGTTTTTGTCATAAAATAATTTTAATATTCCTTTAGTATAATGCTAAAGAAATTGTGATGCATATATCTTATATATATATATATACACACACACACAAAAGACTTCTATATATTTTAATCTAGGAATGTTCTGAAAATACTACTTTTCTTATTTGTAACTTATTAAACTAAGATGATAAAATCAATAAATTTAAAAGTTATAAGTCCAATGTCTGTTCTTTTTTTGAAAACACTTAGTAGAAAGACAGAAACCCAATGTTTTTGTTACATTCGAGTTATCAAATCAAAGTAAGGTAGACTCTGGAATACCTAGACCATTCAACAAAAAGAAAATAAATCTCAATTTCTTACAACTAAGAGAGACTTTCAAGGTTAAAAGGGACCTTCAAGGACATCTGCTTCATCTTAAGAGAAGGCTTCACAGCTGCTAGACATCTTCAATCACTTCTTAAAGACTGACTCCCCATGGAGTTTCAAACCTCACTTAATATTTCTGTTTAGACTGTAGAAACCCATTTATAAAGGGACACACTATTTATATATGCCGGTCAGCTACATCCTCCAGTAAATGAATCCATCTATTTTCTACAGCCTGTGCCCAAGTGTTACACATGCTGTTTAATTAGGATCCAAAAATGTACGGATTTTTCATTATTCACTGTTTCCTTCATTACCTAAACTTCCCAGTGCTTTCCCACTTAAGTGCAGAAGAGCTATGAATTAGTTTTCTTTCTTGCTACCATGAAGATTCTGGAATTATCTTAAGATAATGAAGACAGTAGAGAGAAACTCAAAAACTTTCTAATGTGGTAGAAAGGATCCTGGGGTTTTAGTTGGTGATCCTGTAAAAATAGTAGATAAGTTTAGAGATCAGTGGCTCTTAACCACTTTTTTTAAAGATTAGAGACCCCTGTGAGAATCTGTTGAAAGTTCTAAGTATCAAGAAATAAGAAAACAACATAGTATTTATTTCATGTGTACATACACTTACAGGATAGTCATAAACCCTCCTGAAGACTAAGTGAAAATCACATATATACCCTGTTATAGCATCTCTTTTCTCATAATAAAACCGGTGTCAACATTTGACTAGTTATAGACAAATACATTTAAGTTATGGGGCATTGCATGTGTATTGTAAGTAACTGTAAAATGTGAACAATGTACTAGAAAAGTTGAAGATGCCAAATTCACTTCACCTTATTCTGAATTATTTCATACTTTAAAAATATTAAGTAGGCAAGTTCTAAATCTCAGAATGTTACAACTCAGTATACCAAGAGTAACCATTTGGTGAATGTGATACCACGTTTTCCTGAACATGGCTGTAAAGAAATATGGAGTGTGGAAGCTGGTAGAAGTATGTCCACACCCAAGCAAATGTGCCAAGACTGTGAGCATCTCACCCAGTAACATTGCCTTTGTTATTGTGGCAGCGTGGGTGTTGGAAGAACTGGAGTCTTCATAACATTAAGCATTGTTTTGGAAAGAATGAGATATGAAGGAGTCGTAGATATCTTCCAGACCGTCAAAATGGTAAGAACACAATGACCAGCTATGGTACAGACAGAGGTGAGAAAATCCATTGCATTTTTCACATCTCAAGAGCCTATGTTTTGGTAGCCTGGACCTCCTGGAGTCCAGACTCTCTCAACACCACACACATAATACTGTGGGGAAAGCATCAAACTGTTTAATACTTTTGAACCTCATTTTCCCCCTTTTTAAATGGGGTGAGATTATCAGTGTTTTAGTGTTGCTATAAAAATTACGTGTGATTGTATGTTACATTGAGCTATGTTAAATTTCACTACTGGACCATTTTTGACCAATAAAATGTCAATTTCATAAAATTTGTTATATTCATTTTTCTATAGTATATATTATATATAGAGAGAAAGCATAATGCTTAGTACATAAAATAATCTCAGCCCATTTAACTTCTCCATTCTCCCTCTGTGTGCCTACAGAGCTATCAGCTGTTCTATATTTCATGTCTTAACAATGGCCATTCAAAATATTTTGATTCTGGATAAGCCTAGAGATATTATGTTAGCCCCTCATTTCCCATTCCAATAATTAATATGGCAATTTGGATATTTCTCTTAATAATAAGAGTTTATGATATAGCCAGTCTGGTCTGTTGAGCATTCATTTCTAAAGATAATATTACTCATAGAGTTTATGTCCTGCAAAAGACCACCAAATTATACAACTTATATGTGTTCCTCAATTCGTCATCCACAGTATCTTTCAGACTGATTTCAAAGTAGTACAAGTGTGTGGCTTGCAATACTCAAAACATTCTGTCAGCCTGACAAACTTAATGGGTCTTGGGGGTTACAGAGGGAAATTGGACACTTAAAAAGCCTGAACACTTAGCCAAACAACTGACTGTGACAAGATAGGAAAGTAAACACCATTTATTTTGCATTACCATTTTTATTATAGAAAAATGCACATTTAAGCAAAATAGAGACTATCTACTTTCAGCCCGGTTGGCCAGTGAAAATAGATTTCTTTTATGGGGAAAATCCTACTTTTTCTCATCCCTATAGAGATCTGTAAATTGTAATTTTTCCATCTCTCCAACAATGCTTCAATTTATTCCAATATGATAGTGTTCTTTGTTGTCTGAAAAAAGCCATGTTTCATACTGTTTTATTTTAGTGTGTGCCTTTCTATAACAGACAGCTAGCAATCACACAGAATTGGGCCGAATTCACAGGTATTTTTTGATGTGGGCAGCCAATCTTGTGAAGCCATTTTCAGGGATGAAAAGCTTGGAAGTCCAGTGCCCTGTGTAAGTAGATTTGTGTGCCTGGTGTGC
This sequence comes from Piliocolobus tephrosceles, assembly GCF_002776525.5. Taxonomy (NCBI): domain Eukaryota; kingdom Metazoa; phylum Chordata; class Mammalia; order Primates; family Cercopithecidae; genus Piliocolobus; species Piliocolobus tephrosceles. The sequence continues at coordinate 6,418 of NW_022334174.1, read as the reverse complement.
CGCACCAGCTACCTTCTGGCTGTATATGAACATCATATATAAGTGAGAGAGACAGCCAAAAGGTAGCTGAAATGACTGTGAGTGATTCTCATTGCAAGCTCTACTATTCAAACATAATTTTTTAAAAATTCAAATTTTGTTGGCAGTAGCTCAGAAGATAAGTAAATTCAGATTTTTCTCAGGACAGTTTGTGTATCAGCCTCTCATATATTTAAACTGAGAATTCATTATCACAAATAAGCAGATAATTGTAAAGGATGACTTTCATCATTATCTGTTTATAAGGCATGTAAGAAGTGTTATGTGCTCAATTGGTGGTCATTGTTTGATACTACTTGGAAAACACTTATCTGGGAAGGCAGTGTTCACTTGACCTGCCACTGCTTGGAACTGGGAGATCATTTTAGTCAAATTGATTGGCAAAGTTAATAAACACTCCATGTGGCTAATTTTTCTTCGTTCACTATAACCAATTGGTCATTGGATTAGATCAATTGACAAAAGTATGATTTTTGCCCCATATAGATGTAATTTTGTTATCCAATATTGATTTTTATTTTTCTATTAAAATATGCTCATGGTCCCTTCGTTTGTTTCTCCCCATTCGTTGTCTCCTGCAGGATCAGTATCAGTTTTGCCATCGAGCAGCACTAGAGTACCTGGGCAGCTTTGATCACTATGCAACGTAGAAACCCCTGACCCATTCTGGATTTTTCCTACAGGCCCTTCAATATCCATGGAGTCTCTTCTGAGCCATACAGGGCACTTGAGAAGTCCTTCTCAACTTCTAGCTAACAACTACTTAGTGGGACTATTACACACAAAACAAATTAAAAACAAATTATTCCAGGTGGACCAAGAATTCACAGTTTAATAATCTAACCTGAAAAGTAATGAAGAGAATCCTGACTGATGAGGCATCTGAAGGATTTTATTTACAGATACCTCAAGGATTCAAAATCAAGGGAAGAAGAAATCACAGCAAAGAACCACCATCTTATTCAGGATTGTTTGAAAGGTGCAAGGAGAAATTGCCAGAATGCTGCAATTCAGCCCAAGATGTGTGCTGGTGTGGCTTCTCACAGAGAAATGGACTCTGCTTTGACATCACCCCTTCCCACCATAATGCTCATAATAACATTTTAGGGGGAAAGGGAGAGGGGAATGTTTAAAAAGAAAGTCCTTGATTTATTTTTTTAGTAGTGTAAAGATACTGCTGCTGTGCTTCATTTCTAACTGTGTAAACTTTTTTAACAAAATGTATCATTCAATAAAGTGAATTTTTAAAAAGTTACATAACTCTTCAGTTTTTATTTCCAAATCGTAGGTTTTTTAAGCTGTAGAACTGTTATCTGTAATATCTTGCTGTAGAAATATCAAATAATTTGAAAATTTGCACATTTTTGTGCAATACTCTATCTACAGTATCAGTCTCATCAGATATATTAATTTTATGCTTCTGTTCAGTTTTGATTGGTGAGAAAGTACCCATTCTCTTCAAATTATCAAAGATAATTATTATTTTGTTTTTGGAATCAACAGGGAGGCGCAAAGTATAAAGTTGCTGCTAACATATATACATATATATCCAAATTTTACAAGGGTGTCTATGTATATATAGACAGTGTGTCCACACAAAAAATAGATATAGCTATCAGTCAGTTCTTCCATGATTTAGTTTTTTTAAATGTAGAAAAGCTATTATAAATATCTCTTTCCATTTATTCTTAATTTTTTGATGTATTGGTATTTCTTAATGTCACAAAACTTTAATTTTTTAAAGGGAAATGAGGAATGCACATCAGTGATTGTCAAACCTCACCCCCTAATTTCCTACCCAATCTCCCCCCACCTACCCAGTCATATTCACCAATTCTGTTTTGTCAGGCTTCCAACAAAGTTCAATATTTCTAACACTCTAGTGCAATAAAAATTATTAAATAGCTAAGAGGTGTGCATGTGGGAAAGGTCAGTGCATATCCTTTTAGGAGGGGAGAATGTTGTAAATATCAGCTATTGAGTTGTTTAAAAAAAGTGTATTCAATCGTATATTGTCTATAGTATGTGCTATGAAATTTGCATTTATGATATGTAACAGGGGCAAAGCGAAATTCATGTTACTCTGTTCAGTCAGAAACATTTTGTGGCATACAGCATTCCTGGGAAGTGCTGTACCTTGTTTCATTTTGGTTTTAGTTTTGCATTTAGAGTGCCTTATAATTGATGCCTATTTTAATAGCATTTCTTTTTAGCTTTTGGTTCGTATTTCCATTCACTGTTCGTATCTGTGACTTTTTCTATTAAAGCATTATCTGTTTACCACATGTACAAAAACTCTTTGAATAATATGCATTCCTAGTTTTCAGCCAAGTCTGGGATGTTAGTGATTGTACCAGCCCAAAGCACTTGGATAATCAGGGCCCTTCTTCCTTTTATAATCGTCAACATCAGAAAAAGCTACTTGTTTTATTTATATTCCCTTCCAAATCTGCTCTGGAACATGCAGTAACTGCACCAAACTTACTTTAGTAACAAATATCATTGGCAACTTTGGAATATATTTGATATTCCATTAGAATTTTTCTAAAAGGGGAAATATATATATATCTTACCCCCAATTCTTCCAACATTCTATAGGAAGCCATGGATGATGGTATGAGTTTGCCACATTTTACATGATTTTAAATAATCCTCAAAATATCCAAGGAACTCTTAAAGAGTTTTGGTATGAGTATACTGCTTTGGTTTAATTTTAGCTTCCTGGATGTTCTGCATGGAAGGATTTTTGTTTTCCACATTTTCCCATTGCTAGCAGAATGAAATCCAAGAGACCATTGTATTTGAGCACTTTTGTAAAAAACAAAGAAAAAAAAAGAAAATATGTATAATACTTTAAAAAAGTATCTAGAAGGCTACCTCAGAATGAGACTTTCTAACCTACATCAGAAGCAGAGAAGAATGTGCACTATGTGGGTCTGTTATCATTTTCTTTTCATTTGTATCTTTTTGGAGATTTATCCAAGTGCCAGATTACTCAGTGCTATAATTTTCTTTCAGTTAAACAAAGGGGGTCAGACAGACATTGCATCATCCAGACATGCCTTGTTGGACATGTAGAATCCGATGGAGCATTGCACATCAGAATGATTGGCCAATGAGCAGCTTCTCTCCCTGAAACAAAAACTGCCCGTTTGGCAAAGGGAAAGATGACAATAATCAGAAGAAGAAAATGAATGGGATGCATACCATAGACAAACGAGGCGGAGACTATTGCGGGAATCTTACTGTTCAGGAGCTGTTCCTAGAACTAACTCCCTTACTGTCATTGATGTGCATTCCACTCTGTGCTTTTCTGTACAACCATTCAAGTTTTAATTTCCCAGGTAAAACATCTTTATCTGCCATTACCACAAGCTTTCGAATTTCCAGTTATTTTCATCATCATAACCAGTATGGTGCTATTATTTACCTATGTATGTGTAGTTATGTATAATTTTGTAATTAGTTACAATGGTAAAAAATATATATATATATATAAAAGTGATTTGTACAGAACTTTATTTTAGCTCTTTTTAAAAAATGATTTGCATGGTTAGAAAACGGCGAGGACAGCCAGGGAAGGGAAGGGCCTCTAGGGAACTTTGCATTTTCTATACCTTTGTACTATGCACTGCCTTATTAATTCTACACCCAATAATGATATTACTTGAAGCCATCTGTAAGAAACTGCTTCGGAAATTCATTTGTGTGTATGTAAATAACACAACATAGAAACAGGAAGGGAAAAAAGTCTGCAGTAATGCATGTATTTGTTTTTCTTTCCTGTTTATTTTTGGCTTTGCTTTGTTTAAGTTCTTCCTTTTGTTTTTAATTGCCTTTTTGTTTTTCTTTTTGGGTTTTGGTTCCTTTTGGGTTTATGGGTGCCCTGATAATCCAGCAGAGATCAGAAGGCTACAGATCCATTCTATCCATCCGTTATGTTGCTTTGCCATCCCAGCTTGGAGTGTCTTTACAACGATAATAACAGTTGTGTTCTTTGCTCTCGTTTTGGGTGCATAGACTGAAAAATTTTAAAAAATAACTTGTAAAATGGCTTGTTAAAAAAATACAATTACCTCTAATTAGTAGTACGCATAAATGTTTTACAGAATGAAAGGCGTGCTTTTTATTTTCCTACTTCGTTACATTGGTGGTGAAAGAAGTCTGTATGAAAATCAGCTCTCTTTGCTGACACAAGTTCCGTTTGTTACAAATGAATTCTAATAAAAATGTCAGTGTTATGCAGCCCTGGCCTTTGCTTTTGTCCACGCAAGCACTTTGGTTTTGAACTGACTACATGGTTCTCTCTTCTCTTCTGGTTATCTAGTTAGTTCCTTGTACTAGTAATAATTATGTTTACCAAGATATTACTATTTACAAATATCTACCTTGAGGTAAGCACTTTTCACTGGTAAGCAAACAGAGACTCAAAGAAACAGTTTTTCCAAGTTCACAGAACAAAGAAAGCGGCATTGTTTTCATTCATGTCAGAGATCACATGCAATCTTTGATTCTGTGGAAATTACTACTATATACAAATTTAAGTGCACAACTATATATACATCTATATGTATGTATTTTCATCTTGAAACAACTTTCATGCACATAAAAATAGCTCCATAGTGTTCATTTATTAATACCTTTGGGAACATGGCTAAGAAAATGCTTGGTTTATTTATTCAGTCATTCAGTATTATCAGGTGCAAATAATGGCTCAGAATTGTTCTAGGTATTGGAAATGCAGCTCTGAACAAATGAGATACTGGTGCTGTTTGCATACAGACTATAGTCTACTGACAGAGGTTGGCACTGAAGTAATAGTAACCTCACATGGGACCAGTGCTATGAAGGAAAGTGTAGGATCTTTGAAGTTAGGACTTTCAATTGTGAGTGACAGAAAGTCTGACTCAAATTGATCTACTGGAAAAGAAAGGTGTTTACTGACTCATGTACTAAAAGATTAGGAATGGACTCATTTACTAAAAGAGTAGGAATACATCATCTTCAGGCATAACTGGATTCAGGGCTCAGGTGATGCCTTCAGGACATGATGTCTCTTCCCATCATCCAGCCTGATTTCTACTCTCGCAGTTTCAGTTTTAAACTCCGTTTCTGTGGTCCCTGGAAGCTTTGAGATCATAACACCATAGAGCAGACAAGTGGAAGAGTTTACTTCCCCCAACAACACAATCAAAAGTCCTAGAATGGAGTGGATTCTTCTTGATCCTAATTGAACCTTTCTTGGGGTAAGCGATCATCTCAGGAACACAAGTATGAACAAAAGGCGAGAATGTGTGCATTGAGTTATCACATCCAGAAGGATGTAAGGTGGCTGTCCCATTTTGCCAAACAGCAGTGAATATTGTGGGATGAACAACTGGTTGCTGATCAGCCTGATTAGTTAAGGTAAGGTAAAGCACATGTATGCTTGGTAATGTTAAAACTACTTGCTAGAAATGATGAAGGAATCAAATAATTCTGTTATCCAAACATTATTTTGGAAATCCTGTTATTGAATCAACAATCAGACTTTTTCCACCTCACCTAATTGGCTTTTACTTTTGCAGATATGACCATCCTATTGACTGATTGCGTAAAAACAGGACAGTAAGTTCGAAGTGTATCAGATTTGATATTTTGTACATTGTGATTCATAACTTTAAACAGATATCTGGTAGAATACCAAGAATAACAAAATATCTGATTGTATACATGTACACAGAGAATTATTAATAATAACTAATTATAAGTTTGGGACTTTCACTTAATTGTATCCATGATTAAACTTTATAATGAGAATTTTAATTATAATTATTCATAAAATTATGAATCTGAGAAATATTTAAAGGTATAATGTTTAAAATAATTCCTGCAGATTCTGAGAAAATATAATAGGCAAAGACCTGTGAAATCTTTTGTTTAATAATACAAAGAGACTTAAAATATGTAAAATTGTATATATGTAAAAATGTTTTACAGTTACATATATTATTTTACATACACACTAATGCCATTTATAATGCATTAGCATTTCACTATTAAATATTATTTTGGAAAAAAGATAGCTACATTAAAAATTATTATATATACTTTTCAAGAAAGGATATAAAATTATGTACACACCTTAAAGAAGTGACTGGAAAGAAATATAATTATTAAATGATACTCTGTGATAAAATTTTGCTGTACTTTGTATATTTTCTAAAATTTTTACAGTAAGTATTTCAAAATAGCAAATTGTGCATGCTTTGAAATATGTGGGAAGATAGAATAATTGTTTTAAAATCAATTTACAAGGCAAGTATGAAGAGAAAAGAGAATCTAGGACAGGAGGGGTAAATAGAAAGTAAATAATATGGGACATTTAAAATTTAAAACA
>NW_022334173.1:0-2622 GCF_002776525.5 Piliocolobus tephrosceles | reverse complement strand
TTCCTGAGGAATAAGATGTAACTCTGTGAGATGAATTCACAGATCACCAAGAAATTTCTCAGAAAGCTCCTCTCCCCTTTATAACTGATGATATTTCCTTTGCCAGCGAAGGCCTCCATGCGATCCAAAGTAACCTTTCTTAGTTCCTTCAAAGACAGAATTAAATTCCTGCTCCATGAAATATAAGTGTAACTCTGTGAGATGAATTCACACATCAACAAGAATGTTGTAAGGAAGCTTCCTACTAGTTTTCATCTGAGGAGATTTCGTTTGTCACCATAAACTTCATTGCGCTGAGAAATATCCCATTGCAGATTTCCGCAAAACTGTGATAGCAAACAGATGACTGAAGGGAAACGTGTAACTCTGTGAGTTGCTTTCACACATCGCAATGCAGTTTCTCAAAAGGCTTTTTTCCAGTTTCTGTCTGAGGATATAACCTTTCTCACCATAGCCCACAATGAGATCCCAAATATCCCATTGAGGAATCCACGGCAACAGTGTTAGCAAACTGTTCCAGAAAAGGAAGGGTGGAACTCAGTCTTTTGAAGTCATATACCAGAAAGAAATCTCTCAGAAAACAATTCTCTAGTTGTTAAGTGAGAATACTTCCTTTTTCACAGTGGGCCCGAATTGCCTCCCATATATCACTTTACGGATTCCTCGAAAAGAGTGTTAGCAAACTGCTTCCAGAGGAATAAGTTGTTACTCTGTGATATGAATTCACAGATCACAAAGAAATTTCTCAGGAAGCTTCGCTCCCATTTTTCACTGATGATATTTCCTTTGCCAGCACAGGCCTCCATGTGATCCAAAGTAACCTTTCTTAGTTTTCTAAAGAGAGTGTCAATGGCCTGCTCCATGAAATATAAGTGTAAATCTGTGAGAAGAATTAACACATCAACAGGAAGTTTCTAAGGAAGCTTCTTTCTAGTTTTCATCTGAGGAGATTTCTTTTGTCACCATAAGCTTCATTGTGCTGAGAAATATCCCATTGCAGATTTCCAGAAAACTGTCTTAGCAAACTGATGACTGAAGAGAAATGGGTAACTCTGTGAGTTGCATTCACACATTGCAATGCAGTTTATCAGAAGGCTTCTTTCCATTTTCTGTCTGAGTATATATCCTTTCTCACCGTAGCCTTCAGTGAGCTCCCAAATATCACATTGCAGAATCCACGGAAACAGTGTTACGAAACTGTTCCAAGCAGGGAAGCGTGGAACTCTGTGTGTTGAAGTGATATATCAGAAAGAAATCTCTCAGAAAGCTATTCTCTAATTGTTACGTGAGGATACTTGCTTTTTCACAGTGGGCCCGAATTGGCTCCCAAATATCACTTTACGGATTCCACGAAAAGAGTGTTATCAAACTGCTTCCTGAGGAATAAGTTGTAACTCTGTGAGATGAATTCAAAAATCACAAAGAAATTTCTCAGAAAGCTTCTCTCTCGTTTTTCATTTAGTATATTTCCTTTTCCAGCGCAGGACTCCATGCGATCCAAAGTAACCTTTCTTAGTTTCTTCAAAGAGAGTGTAAATGGCCTGCTCCATGAAATATAAGTGTAACTCTGTGAGATGAATTCACACATCAACAAGAAGTTTCTAAGGAAGCTTCTTTCTAGTTTTCATCTGAGGAGATTTCCTTTGTCACAAGAAGCTTCATTGCGCTGAGAAATATCCCATGGTAGCTTTCCAGAAAACTGTGTTAACAAACTGAAGATTGAAGAGAAACGCATAACTCTGTGAGTTGCATTCACACATCACAATGCAATTTCTCAGAAGGTTTCTTTAAAGTTTCTGTCTGAGGATATATCCTTTCTCACCATAGCCTTCAATGATCTCCCAAATATCACATTGCAGAATCCACGGCAACAGTGTTACCAAACTTTTCCAAGAAGGAAAGTGTGGAACTCTGGGTGATGATGTCACACATCAGAAAGCAATCTCTCAGAAAGCTATTCTCTAGTTATAATGTGAGTATACTTCCTTTTTCACACTGGGCCCGAAAATTCTCCCAAATATCACTTTATAGATTCCACAAAAAGACTTTTAGCAAACTGCTTCTTGAGGAATAAGTTGTAACTCTGTGAGATGAATTCACAGATCACAAAGAAATTTCTCAGAATGCTTCTCTCTCGTTTTTCCCTGATTATATTTCCTTTGCCAGCGCAGGACTCCATGCGATCCAAAGTAACCTTTCTTAGTTTCTTCAAAGACAGTGTTAATGGCCTGCTCCATGAAAAATAAGTTTAACTCTGTGAGATGAATTCACACATCAACAAGAAGTTTCTAAGGAAGCTTCTTTCTAGTTTTCATCTGAGGAGATTTCCTTTGTCACCATAAGCTTCATTGTGCTGAGAAATATCGCATTGCAGATTTCCAGAAAACTGTGTTAGCAAACTTATGACTGCAGAGAAACGTGTAACTCTGTGAGTTGCATTCACAAATCGCAATGCAGTTTTCTTAGAAGGCTTCTTTCCTGTTTCTGTCTGAGGATATACTCTTTCTCACCATAGCCCTCAAAGAGATCCCAAATATCACATTGCAGAATCCACGACACCACTGTTAACAAACTGTTCCAAGAAGGGAAGGGTGGAACTCTGTGTGATGAAGTCACACATCA
>NW_022334172.1:0-8679 GCF_002776525.5 Piliocolobus tephrosceles | reverse complement strand
TAAAAATGCTATTATTAAAGATCTAAATAATTTTACCCCAGAGCAGTGGTAACTTTTATGCTAACAAAGCACCCCTGGAAAAGGACAGAACACAATTGAAGCAACAGATAATTTGGATCACTTCTGATCTGTCCTAGATCTACCATTTACACTTCACAACATCAAAATACAAGAATGCTATTTATTTCCCAGGCTTTGAACTGACTAAATCACTATCGACTATTGTAAAACACAAGTAATTTGCTTTGTTGGTCTCTTTCTCTAAAACCAAAATCTTTTAATTTTACTTACCCATTAGGGGCCTAAGTCCTGCATATAAAAATTAGAGGGGGCAGAAAGACAAGACAAAGAATAATCCAAAAGAGGACTAAAAGAAGGATTAGCAAGGAAAAATGCAGGGTTGCAAGACCCTTCTATATCCCTTAAAGGCCCTTAAATCACAGGCTGTCTATTCCTTTAGCCTAATTGCTGTCCATAGAAGTGATGACATGATTCTAGACCTACCGGGACACTGGTGATGTAAACAGAAACTCTTGCTTTTCTGGCTCTGCCCTGGTGTTTTGGGCTCAGGGGCCCCATTCTCGGCTACACTGGGATCATTATGGAACACAGTTTCCTCAGTCTTCGGCATCTTGATGTTATCTGGAATTGGAGAGAAAAGAAGAGGCAAGCTGTGTAAGACCTGACTCTCGCCCAGGGACAAAAAGAAAGAGCGCTCTTCAACTACAATTGGGTGTCCTGGTGACTGAACCCTCTGTCCTCAGTTGAAAGGATTAAGGACTAGGACTCAAAGATTCTCAAAGGAACAACTAGGGTCTTCAAACAGGCCTTGAGGGGAAGGGGTATTAGCAGCACTTCCTTTCCTGAAATCAAGAAGTTTAGTGTTGGGCAAGCAGAAGAGGAAAACGAGGCCCAGAGATGGACAATAACTCGCCAGAAGCGGGGCACAGTGCACATTACTGACCAAGCTAGGAAAGGAATCTTTCTCGGCTCTGGCTACCTTTCACTGGTCCTGGAATACCTTCTAACTCCTTAGCTACTGCTCCAGATCTTCCTGAAGGGGCTCTGGCGGCCTGGACTCAGGCAACAGGGTATCCCCCCACAGCCCTTGGAACCCTAGTCCCTCACCTCCTCCTCGTCCTTGACTGGTTGCCTCGCAACTGTGTCTGCTAGTGAAGCCCCTCCGCCTGCCCAACCTGGTCCTGGGAAGTACCATTGTAGCCAGCAGGAGAGGGGAGATCATCAGAGAGGAGTAGGACAGAACCATGGAGATTATGAGGTCCGCCTGGATCGCACCCCTACCAGTGACACTAGATAGGAGAGTCCAAACGTGAAAACAGTGATCCGTTTCCAGGGTAGCAGGGTGGTATAACTTGCCCAGGGTGCCTTGGAAACCAAGAGAACAGGAAAGGCAAGCAGGGCCTCACTATTGGGTGATAAAGGCAGGAGGCTAAGATAGACATAAGGAGGCTTCATGTTCATACCCTTCCGCCCGGGATCGGAGCCCCTCAGGAACTTGGAAGTAATCTTCTGAAGTCCTACTCCTCATGAATGAACTCTTCAAAGCTTTTATCCCTACTGCCCCAGAAAAAAAAATAGCATTTAAATAACTATTTAATGGAGAAAATAAGCATTTGTTATTTATTTGTTTCACTTCATGCTGTTCATATAGCCCCTACAAATGAAGAACCAACAGGGCTACAAAATTCCAGAAGTCTGTTTTGGGTTTTCTTTCATCTTTTGTATAAGTGAATCCTCCACACAAAGTAAGGAGAGACACATAAACTGTTAAACTCTCATTTTACAAATATGGAAATCAAGAATCATTTTAAAGGGCTAGCCACAGAAGTTGTGTGGTAAAGGGGCAAGACCATAAGCCTGAGAGGAATCTTACATTTTGGTTAGGGGTCTTTCAGCTCAATTCTTGGCATGCTCTTCATTGCAATCCAATTGTGAGCTTTGGAGCTCATCTGTAAACTGAGGGCACTGGAACAGATGATCCTAAGGAGCCTCATGTTGCTCACTCTTCAGTCCTAGTCTACTTTGTCTCTCCACTGGCCATTCACCACAGTCATATGAGGACCCCTGGATTGGCCTATTTCCAACATATATACATTTCCACACTATACTATTTGATCCCTCTCTTACCCTGACTTAATTTCTTAACACATTGACTTGTTTCTTTTATAAATCAAGACTACTGTGACCATATTCTCACCACAAATCTCGTCTTGTTAGTGGCAATAGTACAGTGTGAATATCTTGCACAACATGGGGATTTTGAAGAAGAAAGTTATGGGGAAGAGGTTCAAGAACTTTCAAGCCTAGGAAAAAATCCATCTTAACTTCCAGGCACAAGAGGATATGAGGGAACTTGGCTAGTAAAGTTAGCTTTTAGCTAAGGAGTTTATTTTACTAATAAATACTAAATCTGAATTTCCTCCTCATCCTCTCCTAGTATTTCCTTCAGTAATGTCAACTGTGAAACAAATTGCTCTCACATCAACCCCAGGATAAATGTTTAAATATATTTTTCTTGATTTGAACACAAAATTACACAATCATAAGCCATATGTTTCGCTATACCAGAAGTTCATTTTTCATTTTAAAAATCAGAATTCTATTGTATTTCGTTCTAAGAAAGACCTTCCAGAATGACACCAATTCATCTTCTCACAAAACTGCATTGTTAACAAATAAACTCTACCCAGTGACACCTAAAATTCTATTAGCACTTCATTCAAATAGTGAAATAGTCTTTACAAGTGTCTTGTAATATTGAAATCTCCTGGGAGATGTAATGAGGGGTAATAGAAGTGTGGGAAAAATAAAGGAAGAGAACTAGTGGAAAACAGCAAATCACATTTTGCCTAGGGATGGCCCAGATACTGCATTTAATAACATGTTTTATCAATAGTTGTCAAGAACCAACTAGAGGGACAGAGAAAGATGGTGGAATAGGAGGCTATACCTAGTGTACCCCCTGCAGGAACACCAAATTGTAACCATTATCTGCATACAGAAAAGCATCATCATGAGAACCGAAAATCAGGTGAGCAATCAATCACAGTGCCTGGTTTTAACTTCATATTGTTGAAACAGGCATTCAAGAGGTCAGACAGAGACAGTCTTAAATCGCCGATGCCACCCCTCCCCCATCCCTTGGCAGCAGCTGTGCAGCCCAGACAGTCCATATACTTGGGGGAAGAAGAGGGTAGTGACTGGGAAACTTCACATTGAACTCAGTGCTACCCTGTCATAGCAGAGAGCAAAGCCATGCTGGGCTCAGCCAGTGCCCACTCAAAGAGGGAGCATTTGGACCAGACCTAGCTAGAGGGGATTCACCCATTCCAGAGTAGAGAACTTGAGTCTCTCAGCAACCCACGCTACTACAGGCCAAAGTGCCCTGGGGTCCCAGGTAAACTTGAAGGGAAGCCTAGGACACAAAAACTGCAATTCCTAGGCAACTCCTAGGAAATTAAACAATGTGCACATAAATGAACAGTGGGTCAAAAAAGAAATTAAAAAGGAAACTGAAAAATTTTACAAAACAAATGATAATGGCAACACAACATACCAAAACCAATGGGATACAGAAAAAACTGTACTAATAACAAAATTTATAGCTGTTAATGCCTACATTAAAAAGAACAACTTCAAATAAAAAACCTAATGATGCATCGTAAAGAACTATAAAAACAATGCAACAGAACAGAGCCCTCAGAAATAATATCACACATCTACAGCCATCTAATCTTTGACAAACCTGACAAAAACAAGAAATGGGGAAAGGATTCCCTATTTAATAAATGATGCTGGGAAAATTGGCTAGCCATAAGTAGAAAGCTGAAACTGGATCCTTTCCTTACTCCTTATACGAAAATTAATTCAAGATGGATTAGAGACTTAAATGTTAGACCTAAAACCATAAAAATCCTAGAAGAAAACCTAGGTAATACCATTCAGGACATAGGCATGGGCAAGGACTTCAACACTGAAAGCAACGGCAACAAAAGCCAAAATTGACAAATGGGATCTAATTAAACTAAAGAGCTTCTGCACAGCAAAACAAACTACCATCAGAGTGAACAGGCAAACTACAGAATGGGAGAAAATTTTTGCAATCTACTCATCTGACAAAGGGCTAATATCCAGAACCTATAAAGAACTCAATCAAATTTACAAGAAAAAAATAACCCCATCAAAAAGTGGGCAAAGGATATGAACAAACACTTCTCAAAAGAAGACATTCATACAGCCAACAGACACATGAAAAAATGCTCATCATCACTTGTCATCAGAGAAATGCAAATCAAAACCACAATGAGATACCATCTCACACCACTTAGAATGGCAATCATTAAAAAGTCAGGAAACAACAGGTGCTGGAGAGCATGTGGAGAAATAGGAACACTTTTACACTGTTGGCGGGATTGTAAACTAGTTCAACCATTGTGGAAAACAGTGTGGCGATTCCTCAAGGATCTAGAACTAGAAATACCATTTGACCCAGCCATCCCATTACTGGGGATATACCCAAAGGATTATAAGTCATGCTGCTATAAAGACACACGCACCCATATGTTTATTGCGGCACTATTCACAATAGCAAAGACTTGGACTCAACCCAAATGTCCATCAGTGACAGACTGGATTAAGAAAATGTGGCACATATACACCATGGAATACTATGCAGCCATAAAAAAGGATGAGTGTGTGTCCTTTGTAGGGACATGGATGCAGCTGGAAACCATCATTCTCAGCAAACTATCGCAAGAACAGAAAACCAAATACTGCATGTTCTCACTCATAAGTGGGAAGTGAACAATGAGATCACTTGGACACAGGTGTCCAAGTATTGTGGGGAGGGGGCAGAGGGGAGGGATACCCTTAGGAGATATACCTAATGTAAATGAGGAGTTAATGGGTGCAGCACACCAACATGGCACATGTGTACATATGTAACAAACCTGCACATTGTGCACATGTACCCTAAAACTTAAAGTACAAAAAAAAAGAAAAAAAAAGAACTATAAAAATAAGAGTAAATTAGAAGAAAAGAGTAAAGATCAGAGCAGAAATAAATGAATTTGCAATGAATAAAACAATACAAAAGATCAATGAAACAAAAAGTTGTGTGTTTTTTTTTTTGTCAAAGGTAAACAAAATTGACGAATGTACTATGAGCAAGTATATGCCAATAGATTGGAAAATCTAGAAGAAATGGATAAATTTCTAGACACATACAATCTACCAAGATTGAACTATGAAGAAATCCAAAACCTGAGCAGACCAATAACAAGTAACATAGTAAAGCCTTAATAAATAGTCTCCGTCTATATTAAAGCAAAGCCCGAGACCTTATGACTTCACTGCTAAATTCTACCAAACATTTAAAGAAGAACTAATACTAGTTCTACTCAAACTATTCTGAAAAATAGAGGAAAAGAAATATTTCCAAACTCATCGTACAATGCCTGTATTACCCTGATACCAAAACCAGACAAACACACATCAAAAAAAGGAAAACTACAGGCCAATGTCTCTGATGAATGTTGATGCAAAAACCCTCAACAAAATACTAGCAAACCCAATTCAACAATACATTAGAAAGATCTTTAATCATGACCAAGAGGGATTTATCCCTGGGATGCAAGGATGGTTTAACATACACAAAGAAATCAGTGTGATACATCATATCAACAGAATGAAGGACGAAAATCATATTATCATTTCAAGTGATGCTGAAAAAGCATTTGATAAAATTCAACATTACTTTATCATAAAAATCCCCAAAACACTGTGTATAGAAGGAACATGCCTCAACATAATAAAAGCCATAAAAAGCAGAGACCCACAGCTAGTATCACAAGAATGGGTTAAAAAGTGAAAGTCTTCCCTGTAAGATCTGGAACACAACAAGGATACCCACTTTCACCCCTGTTGTTTCACCACTATGAAACTACTACAAGAAATCATTGGGGAAACTCTCCAGGACATTGGTCTGGGCAAAAATTTCTTGAGTAATATCCCATAAGCACAGGCAAACCAAGACAAAAATAGACAAATGGAATCACATCAAGTAAAAAGCTACTGCACAGCAAAGGAAGCAATAACAAAATGAAGAGACAACACACAGAATGGGAGAAATATTGGCAAACTACCCACCTGACAAGAGATTAATAACCAGTGTATATAAGGAGCTCAAACAACTCTATAGGAGAAAATCTAATAATCCAATTAAAACATGGGCAAAAGATCTGAATAGGCATTTCTCAAAAGAAGACATACAAATGGCAAACAAGCACATGAAAAGGTGCTCAACATCAGTGATCATCAGAGACATGCAAATCAAAACTACAATGAGGTATCATCCCACACCAGTTAAAATGGCTTATATCCAAACGACAGACAATAACAAATGCTGGCAAGGTTGTGGAGAAAAGGGAACCTTAGTACACTGTTGGCAGGAATGTAAATTAGTATAACCACTATTCAGAACACTTGAAGGTTCCTCAAAAAACTAAAAACAGAGCTACTGTATGATCCACCAATACCGCTTCTGGGTATATTTCTAAAAGAAAGAAAATCAGTATGTTGAAGAGATGTCTGCACTCCTATGTTTATTGCAGCACTGTTTACAATAGCTGAGATTTGGAAGCAACCTAAGTGTCCACCAACAGGTAAATGAATAAAGAAAATGTGGTATACATACAAAATGAAACACTATTAAGCCATAAGAAAAGAATGAAATCCTGTCATTTGTAATAACATGGATGGAATTGGAGATCATTATGTTAAGTGAAATAATCCAGGTACAGAAAGACAAACATAGCATATTTACACTTATTTGTAGGATCTAAAAATCAAAACCAGCTGGGCACAGTGGCTCACGCCTGTAATCTCAGCACTTTGGGAGGCTGCGGTGGGCAGATCACTTGAGATCAGGAGTTCAGGACCAGCCTGGCCAATACGGTGAAACCCCATCTTTACTAAAAATACAAAAATTAGCTGGGTGTGGTGGTGCACGCCTGTAGTCCCAGCTACTCAGGAGGCTGAGGCAGGAGAAGCACCTGAACCCAGGAGGTGGAGGTTGCAGTGAGCCTAGATCCTGCCACTGCACTCCACCCTGGGTGACAGAGCAAGACTCTGTCTCAAAAACAAACAAATGAACAAATAAATATCAAAACCTTTGAACTCATGGAGATAGAGTAGAAGGATGGCTACCAGCAGTTGGGAAGGGTAGTGGCGGGTAGTGGGGAAGGTGGGGATGGTTAATGTGTACAAAAACAAAAATTTAGCAAGAATGAATAATACCTAATGTTTGATAGCAAAACAGGCTGACTATAGTCAATAATAATTAAATTGTATATGTAAAAATAATTAAAAGAGTATAATGGGAATATTTGTAACATAAAGGTTTAATGCTTGAGGGGATGGATACCCCATTTTCCATGATGTGATTATTACACATTGCATGCCTGTATCAAAGCATCTCACGTACCCCGTAAATATAACTACTATGTATCCACAAAAATTAAAAATTATAAAAAGAATCAACCAGAAAAATGTTAGAAATTGAGGCCTAGAAAGATTAAATGAAAATATGCCCTCTTTCCCTCCAAATTTCAGTTAACAATAACTGCTTTTTATGTAACTAAATATCCAAATACATGTTCTGTGCACACAATACTGCCTGCACAATAGGTAGGACATTATTTTATGCCCACTTAAAATGACAACAAGTTGAAAATAAAGAGAACTAGGTAAAATGATAAAGATCACACAGTAAGCAAGGGAGATAAGTCTTGGACACAGTTCTTCTGACACATGATGATTCATTTTTTTCTTTTTCATGATACCACCTTGCATCTATGGCAGAGAAGCTGTGACCAAAATTTAGGAAAACCCAATTTGCAGTGGTATGGTAAGTACCAGAAGTTGGGTATATATAAGAAGTGTGATAGGTGGTCGAGAAGAAGCCAAGATATCTTCCAGGATCTTGAAATCAAGTATTAACCCAGCCTTTAACTGACTCCCCAAAATCAAGATTATAAAGATTACTGGGCTTTCAGGGTGATAAGAGTCTCTTTCTTAGACTGGCTCTCCATTCGACCTTAAGATCTTTTTTTTTTTTTTTAATTATACTTTAAGTTCTAGGGTACATGTGCATAACGTGCAGGTTTGTTACATATGTATACATGTGCCATGTTAGTGTGCTGCACCCATCAACTCGTCAGCACCCATCAATTCATCATTTATATCAGGTATAACTCCCCAATGCAATCCCTCCCCCCTCCCCCCTCCCCATGATAGGCCCCAGTGTGTGATGTTCAGACCAATGGAACAGAACGGAGCCTTCAGAAATAATGCCACACATCTACAACCATCTGATCTTTGACAAACCTGACAAAAACAAGAAATGGGGAAAGGATTCCCTATTTAATAAATGGTGCTGGGAAAATTGGCTAGCCATAAGTAGAAACCTGAAACTGGATCCTTTCCTTACTCCTTATACGAAGATTAATTCAAGATGGATTAGAGACTTAAATGTTAGACCTAATACCATAAAAACCCTAGAAGAAAATCTAGGTAGTACCATTCAGGACATAGGCATGGGCAAGGACTTCATGTCTAAAACACCAAAAGCAACGGCAGCAAAAGCCAAAATTGACAAAT
>NW_022334171.1:0-1008 GCF_002776525.5 Piliocolobus tephrosceles | reverse complement strand
CACCTCTCTGGAACAGGAAAGATGACTGGGGAGGAAACACAGGTCAGCGTGGGAACAGGGGTCACGGTGGACACGGGGGTGGGCTGTCCCTCCACCTCCTCACATTATGCTAACAGGGATGCAGACACATTCAGATGCCTTTGCAGAAAGAGATGCCGGAGTGTCTTCAAAAGGGAGGCGTGAAGAAATCCTGCTTCTCAGTTCCACACAAGACAGCTCTCTCAGGCTACAGAAAACAAAGTCATGGAGAAAAAAATCAAGTCAGTCATGGTAAGTGATGACACTCTGAACAGCCCACCACACACTCGAAATGTTACAATCAAAGAATCTCCATTACACAGGCCTTTCCCCTCTGTCCCCGCCCCCCCACTCTAGACCCCAAGAATCTCACCTTTTGAAGCCGTGAGAGACACATCAGATCCCTGGGCACTGTCGCTGGCTGGGGTAGAACAAAAACAGGACATGGTCAGAGCCCGCAGGAGACGTGGGACAGGAGGAATTACGGGATGGGTGAGCTCCTCCACACTCCCACCCCCACCACTTACACGCAGCCTGAGAGTAGCTCCCTCCTTTTCCACCTGTGGGAAGAAAATGTCCTGTGAGGAGGCTGGGAGGAAGCAGGGTCATAAGATCTTAGAGGAACCTCCTAGTCTTGGACCCAAGAGAAATTTCCAGAATGATGACTACAGACCCAGGGCAGGATCAGGGAACAGGAGGAAAGCAGCTGTGTGTCCTGGACCAACTGCCCTCCTGAGGTCTGTCCTTAGCAGGGACCTTCCCCTGACTCATGAATGCTGGAATCAGGACCCCAACAGCATAATCATCAAGGTGATACATCCGTCCTTCATTGTCACATGTGCTACACAACAGAGTAAGTGCTGGCACACAGGGTCCCAGGCTGGGTTAGCCCCTGTGTGGATGCTGCTTCCCAGTAATGAGGCAGGGAACACTTCTACCTGGGGCTTGAAACCCCCAGAGGGACAAGAAAACCCAGACCCCACCCCTCAC
>NW_022334170.1:0-1027 GCF_002776525.5 Piliocolobus tephrosceles | reverse complement strand
GCCCATCAGACTGACAGCAGATCTCTCGGCAGAAACTCTACAAGCCAGAAGAGAGTGGGGGCCAATAGTCAACGTTCTTAAAGAAAAGAATTTTAAACCCAGAATTTCATATCCAGCCAAACTAAGTTTCATAAGTGAAGGAGAAATAAAATTCTTTACAGATAAGCAAATGCTTAGAGATTTTGTCACCACCAGGCCTGCCTTACAAGAGACCCTGAAGGAAGCCCTAAACATGGAAAGGAACAACTGGTACCAGCCATTGCAAAAACATGCCAAAATGTAAAGACCATCGAGCCTAGAAGAAACTGCATCAACTAATGAGCAAAATAACCAGTTAATATCATACTGGCAGGATCAAGATCACACATAACAATATTAACCTTAAATGTCAATGGACTAAATGCTCCAATTAAAAGACACAGACTGGCAAACTGGATAAAGCGTCAAGACCCATCAGTCTGCTGTCTTCAGGAGACCTATCTCACATGCAGAGACATACATAGGCTCAAAATAAAGGGATGGAGGAAGATCTACCAAGAAAATGGAGAACAAAAAAAGCAGGGGTTGCAATCCTAGTCTCTGATAAAACAGACTTTAAACCATCAAAGATCAAAAGAGACAAAGAAGGCCATTACATAATGGTAAAGGGATCAATCCAACAGGAAGAGCTCACTATCCTAAATATATATGCACCTAATACAGGAGCACCCAGATTCATAAAGCAAGTCCTTAGAGACTTACAAAGAGACTTAGACTCCCATACAATCATAATGGGAGACTTCAACACTCCACTGTCAACATTAGACAGATCAACGAGACAGAAAGTTAACAAGGATATCCAGGAATTGAACTCATCTCTGCACCAAGCGGACCTAATAGACATCTATAGAACTCTCCACCCCAAGTCAACAGAATATACATTCTTCTCAGCACCACATCACACTTATTCCAAAATTGACCACATAATTGGAAGTAAAGCACTCCTCAGCAAATGTAAAAGAACAGAAATTATAACAAACTGTCTCTC
>NW_022334169.1:0-1261 GCF_002776525.5 Piliocolobus tephrosceles | reverse complement strand
GCGGCTGCGGGGGGCTAATTCGCAAAGTGCGCCCTGGCCTCCGCCCCGCGGGCCCTTCAGAGTTACTTTCATTTTTAGCGGGTTCGGATGCGCCGGCTGTCTCCCGTCCGCCCGCTTCTACCTGCGGGGCAGCCCGGGGGGGCTGGGACCTGAGGCCCGGAGGGGTACGGAGGGGGTTCTGTGGACAGTGGGTCCCCGCTATCAGGTAAAACAGGATGGGGGGCGTTTTTTCTTTTTCTTTGGAATCAGTAGCACCCGGAGTGCGCCTGGAACAGGTCCTGCAAGGGAAAGTGAGTTACAGAATATCAACAACAAGTTATGTCAGTCGCAGGCATGCTCCAGAAATCTGGGTCAGAATAAATCAGACAAGAATCAGATGAGAGCCAGGGGACGTCTTCCACCGGTCTCCGCTGGCTGTCCTATAGCGCGTCCGCCAGGACCTATGCCAGCTTTCAGCTTCAGTTTCAGACCTCGCAAACTTCAGATTCAGAACGGACGAGCGGCTGACAAACAGACAAACAGAGACGAGCCTCAGATTCAGAACGGACAAGCTGCAGATTCAGAACGGACACAGACAGACAGACAAACAGAGACGAGCCTCAGATTCAGAACAGACGAGCCACAGATTCAGAACGGATGAGCCGCAGATTCAGAACAGACACAGACAGACAAACAGACAAACAGAGACGAGCCTCAGATTCAGAACGGACGAGCCGCAGATTCAGAACGGACACAGACAGACAAACAGACAAACAGTGACAAGCCGGCTCACCTGGTAGATCCGTTGACCAGGGGTCTGGTGGGCTTGGGGGAATCCCAGGAGAGCCCCCAAATGTTATGCCCAGACCGTTTATTCCCCAAAGAAGACCACCAGAGTCCAGAGTCAAAGCCAAGCGGCAAGGATCTTTATTGCAAGTTCGAACTTGGTCCCTCCGTTCCATAACATACAAGAGGGCCTGCTCCAGCCAGGTAAGACTTGCCTGCTCCCCCTTCATCTCCCGCCATGATTATAAGTTTCCTGAGGCCTCCTCAGAAGCAGAGGCCACTTTGCTTCCTGTATAGCCTGAGGAACTGTTGGTCAATTAAACTTCTTTTCTTTGTAAATTACCCAGTCTCAGGTATTTCTTTATAGTGTGAGAACGAACTAATACAGGCAGGCTTGGGTGCTGCTGCAGGCCTGAGGCAGCTCTGGTCATCTCCTCCTGTGTCACTCTACGCATGACTCACATCCTAGGGAGAGAGCATCTGCTGGCCTGTGTAT
>NW_022334168.1:0-1115 GCF_002776525.5 Piliocolobus tephrosceles | reverse complement strand
GACATGATTGTGTATTTAGAAAACCCCATCGTCTCAGCCCAAAATCTCCTTAAGCTGATAAGCAACTTCAGCAAAGTCTCAGGATACAAAATTAATGTGCAAAAATCACAAGCATTCTTATACACCAGTAACAGACAAGCAGAGAGCCAAATCAGGAAAGAACTTCCATTCACAATTGCTTCAAAGAGAATAAAATACCTAGGAATCCAAATTACAAGGGATGTAAAGGACCTCTTCAAGGAGAACTACAAACCACTGCTCAGTGAAATCAAAGAGGACACAAACAAATGGAAGAACATACCATGCTCATGGATAGGAAGACTCAATATTGTGAAAATGGCCATACTGCCCAAGGTTATTTATAGATTCAATGCCATCCCCATCAAGCTACCAATGAGTTTCTTCACCGAATTGGAAAAAACTGCTTTAAAGTTCATATGGAACCAAAAAAGAGCCCGCATTGCCAAGATAATCCTAAGTCAAAAGGACAAAGCTGGAGGCGTCACGCTACCTGACTTCAAACTATACTACAAGGCTACAGTAACCAAAACAGCATGGTACTGGTACCAAAACAGAGATATAGACTAATGGAACAGAACCGAGTCCTCAGAAATAATACCACCCATCTATAGCCGTCTGATATTTTACAAACCTGAGAGAAACAAGAAATGGGGAAAGGATTCCCTATTTAATAAATGGTGCTGGGAAAATTGGCTAGCCATAAGTAGAAAGCTGAAACTTGATCCTTTCCTCACTCCTTATACGAAGATTAATTCAAGATGGATCCGAGGCTTAAATGTTAGACCTAATACCATAAAAACCCTAGAAGAAAATCTTGGTAGTACCATTCAGGACATAGCCATGGGCAAGGACTTCATGTCTAAAACACCAAAAGCAACGGCAGCAAAAGCCAAAATTGACAAATGGGATCTCATTAAACTCAAGAGCTTCTGCACAGCAAAAGAATCTACCATCAGAGTGAACAGGCAACCTACAGAATGGGAGAAAGTTTTTGCAATCTACTCATCTGACAAAGGGCTAATTTCCAGAATCTACAAAGAACTCAAACAAATATACAAGAAAAAAACAAACAACCCCATCCAAAAGTGGGGAAA
>NW_022334167.1:0-1301 GCF_002776525.5 Piliocolobus tephrosceles | reverse complement strand
CTCCCAAATATCCCTTTACAGTTTTCACGAAAAGAGTGTTAGCAAACATCTTCCTGCGGAATAAGATGTAACTCTGTGAGATGAATTCACAGATCACAAAGAAATTTCTCAGAAAGCTCCTCTCCCCTTTATAACTGATGATATTTCCTTTGCCAGCACAGGCCTCCATGTGATCCAAAGTAACCTTTCTTAGTTCCTTCAAAGACAGAGTTAAATTCCTGCTCCATGAAATATAAGTGTAACTCTGTGAGATGAATTCACACATCAACAAGAACGTTCTAAGGAAGCTTCCTTCTAGTTTTCATCTGAGGAGATTTCGTTTGTCACCAGAAACTGCATTGCGCTGAGAAATATCCCATTGCAGATTTCCGGAAAACTGTGTTAGCAAACTGATGACTGAAGGGAATCGTGTAACTCTGTGAGTTGAGTTGCTTTCACACATCGCAATGCAGTTTCCCTGAAGGCTTCTTTCCAGTTTCTGTCTGAGGATATATCCTTTCTCACCATAGCCCACAATGAGATCCCAAATATCCCATTGCAGAATCCACGGCAACAGAGTTAGCAAACTGTTCCAGGAAAGGAAGGGTGGAACTCTGTCTTTTGAAGTCATATACCAGAAAGAAATCTCTCAGAAAGCAATTCTCTAGTTGTTATATGAGGATACTTCCTTTTTCACAGTGGGCCCGAATTGCCTCCCATATATCACTTTACAGATTCCACGAAAAGAGTGTTAGCAAACTGCTTCCAGAGGAATAAGTTGTTACTCTGTGATATTAATTCACACATCACAAAGAAATTTCTCAGAAAGCTTCTCTTCCATTTTTCACTGAAGATATTTCCTTTGCCAGCACAGGCCACCTTGCGATCCAAAGTAACCTTTCTTAGTTTCTTCAAAGAGAGTGTTAATGGCCTGCTCCATGAAATATAAGTGTAACACTGTGAGAGGAATTCACACAGCAATAAGAAGTTTCTAAGGAAGCTTCTTTCTAGTTTTCATCTGAGGAGATTTCCTTTGTCACCCTAAGCTTCATGCGCTGAGAAATATCCCATTGTAGATTTTCAGAAAACTGTGTTAGCAAACTGATGACTGAAGAGAAACGTGTAACTCTGTGAGTTGCATTCAAAATCGCAATGCAGTTTCTCAGAAGGCTTCTTTCTTGTTTCTGTCTGAGGATATATCCTTTCTCACCATAGCCCTCAAAGAGATCCCAAATATCACATTGCAGAATCCATGGCACCATTGTTAACAAACTATTCCAAGAAGGGAAGGGTGGAACTCTGTGTGATGAAGTCACACATCA
>NW_022334166.1:0-1030 GCF_002776525.5 Piliocolobus tephrosceles | reverse complement strand
TGCTCCTGTATTGGGTGCATATATATTTAAGATAGTTAGCTCTTCCTTTTGGATTGATCCCTTTACCATTATGTAATGGCCTTCTTTGTCTCTTTTGATCTGTGATGGTTTAACATCTGTTTTATCAGAGACTAGGATTGCAACCCTGCTTTTTTGTGTTCTCCATTTGCTTGGTAGATCTTCCTCCATCCCTTTATTTTGAGCTATGTATGTCTCTGCAT
This sequence comes from Piliocolobus tephrosceles, assembly GCF_002776525.5. Taxonomy (NCBI): domain Eukaryota; kingdom Metazoa; phylum Chordata; class Mammalia; order Primates; family Cercopithecidae; genus Piliocolobus; species Piliocolobus tephrosceles. Next base: position 809 of record NW_022334166.1, on the reverse strand, counting down.
GTGAGATGGGTCTCCTGAAGACAGCAGACTGATGGGTCTTGACTCTTTATCCAGTTTGCCAGTCTGTGTCTTTTAATTGGAGCATTTAGTCCATTAACATTTAAGGTTAATATTGTTATGTGTGAACTTGATCCTACCATTATGATATTAACTGGTTATTTTGCTCATTAGTTGATGCAGTTTCTTCCTAGCCTCGATGGTCTTTACATTGTGGCATGTTTTTGTAATGGCTGGTACCGGTTGTTCCTTTCCATGTTTAGGGCTTCCTTCAGGGTCTCTTGTAAGGCAGGCCTGGTGGTGACAAAATCTCTAAGCATTTGCTTATCTGTAAAGAATTTTATTTCTCCTTCACTTATGAAACTTAGTTTGGCTGGATATGAAATTCTGGGTTTAAAATTCTTTTCTTTAAGAACGTTGAATATTGGCCCCCACTCTCTTCTGGCTTGTAGAGTTTCTGCCGAGAGATCTGCTGTCAGTCTGATGGGCTTCCCTTTGTGGGTAACCCGACCTTTCTCTCTGGCTGCCCTTAAGATTTTTTCCTTCATTTCAACTTTGGTGAATCTGGCAATTATGTGTCTTGGAGTTGCTCTTCTGGAGGAGTATCTTTGTGGCGTTCTCTGTATTTCCTGAATTTGAATGTTGGCCTGCCCTGCTAGGTTGGGGAAGTTCTCCTGGATGATATCCTGTAGAGTGTTTTCCAATTTGGTGCCATTTTCCCCCTCACTTTCAGGCACCCCAATCAGACGTAGATTTGGTCTTTTTACATAATCCCATACTTCTTGCAGGCTTTGTTCATTTCTTTTTCTTCT
>NW_022334165.1:0-1775 GCF_002776525.5 Piliocolobus tephrosceles | reverse complement strand
TTGAAAAACAGGAAAACGATAGAGGAAATCAGTCTGAAGTTTTCTTTTCTTTTTTTTTTTTTTCTTTCTTTCTTTTTTTTATATCTATGCCAAGTTTTAGAATTACGATGATGCTGGCCTCATAAAATGAGTTAGGGAGGAGTCTCTTCTTTTCAATTGTTTGGAATGGTTTCAGTAAAAATGGTACCAGCTCTTCTTTGTACCTCTGGTAGGATTCAGCAGTAAATTCATCTGGTCCTGGGATTTTTTTGATTGGTAGGCTATTTATTACTGCCTCAATTTCAGAACTTGTTATTGGTCTATTCAGGGATTCAGTTTCTTCCTGGTTCAGTCTTGGGAGGGTGTCTGTGTTCAGGAATTTATCCATTTCTTCTAGATGTTCTATTATAGTTCATGTGCATAGAGGTGTTTATAGTATTCTCTCATGGTTGTTTATATTTCTGTGGGGCCAGTAGTGATAGCTCCCTTATCATTTTTGATTGTGTCTATTTGATTCTTCTCTCTTTTCCTCTTTGTCTAGCTAGTAGTAATCTATTTATTTTCATTTTTTTCTCTAAAAACCAGTTCCTGGATTGGTTGATTTTCTGAAAGGCTTTTTGTGTCTCCCTTTCCTTTAGTTCTGCTTTGATCTTGTTTACTTATTGTCTTCTGCAAGCTTTGGGATTTGTTTACTCTTGGTTCTTTAGTTCTTGTGGTTGTGATGTTAGGTTGTTGACCTGAAATTTTTCCAGCTTTTTGATGAGGGCATAAATTTCCCTCTTAACATTGCTTTAGCTGCATCCCAGAGATTCAGGTATGTTGTCTGTTTGTTCTCTTTAGTTTCAAATAACTTCTTGATTTGTGCCTTAATTTCATTATTTACCAAGGAGTCATTCAGGAGCAGGTTGTTTAATTTCCTTGTAGTTGTGTGGTTTTGAGTGAGTTTCTTAACGTTGAGTTCTAATTTTATTATGCTGTGGTCTGAGAGACTGTTATGATTTCAGTTGTTTTGCATTTGCTGAGGAATATTTTACTTCAGATTATATGATCAGTTTTTGAGTAAGTACTCTGTGTCCATGAGAATGTATATTCTGTTGTTTTTGGGTGGAGAGTTCTCTATATATCTATCCAGTCCACTGGATGTCTAGCTGAGTTCAGGTCCCAAATATCTTTGTTAATTTTCTGTCTTAATGCTCTAGTATTGATAGTGGGGGTGTTCAAGTCTCCCACTATTATTGTGTGAGAGTCTAAGTCTCTTTGAAGGTCTTTATGAATCTGAGTGCTGCTGTATTGGGTGCATATGTACTTAGGATAGTTAGCTCTTCTTGTTGAATTGAGCCCTTTATCATTATGTAATGCCCTTCTTTGTAATTTTTGGTCTTTGTTGGTTTAAAGTCTATTTCATCAGATACTAGGATTGCAACCCCTGCTTTTTTTTCTCTTTTCCATTTGGTTGGTAAATCTTCTTCCATCCCTTTATTTTGAGCCTATGTGTCTTTTTGAACATGAGATGGGGCTCTTGAAGACAGCATACCAATGGAGTTTCACTCTGTCCAGCTTGCCATGCTGTCTATGTCTTTTAATTGGTGCATTTAGCCCATTTACATTAAAGGTTAATATTGTTATGCATGAATTTGATCCTGTCATCATGATGTAGCTAGCTATTTTGAGAGTTGTTTATGTGGTTGCGTCATAATGTCACTGGTCAGTATACTTCAGTGTGTTTTGTAGTGGCCGGTAATGGTTTTCCCTTTCCATATTTAGTGCTTCTTTCAGGAGCTCTTGCAAGGCAGGCC
>NW_022334164.1:0-1255 GCF_002776525.5 Piliocolobus tephrosceles | reverse complement strand
TCACGCCATGTAGTTTCAAAACGTGTTCATCTCCCCAGAAGAAACCTGCCATCCTCACTAAGCTGTTACCCCTCCTTGGTATCCCCCAAGCCCCTCGTTTAATGGAAGGGGAAACTGAGGCCCAGAGAGAGACTTGCCAGTGGGTGGAGCTCTGATTATAAGGAATCAGGCACCCATCTGCTGCTTCAGTCCTGGGTTGGTTTTCCACCCAGCAGAGGTGACAGAGCCAGGAGGTTCTGGGACCCCATGATGGCAGCCAGAGCTCTGCCCCGAGCTTCCCCACCAGGGGGCAGCAGAGAGCTTTCCAGAACCGGCCGCGGGGCTGGCGGGAAGCAGCGGGTCAGAGCTGCTGACAAACCTCGCATGGACCCCAGATCGCTGTCTCTGTGGGTTGGGCTCGGGAACTGGAGAGGAGGCCGCATGATTGGAAACGTGAAGACAGCACGGCCTGGCTGGAGGAGCGGGAAGCGCCCTCATGTTTACTGAGGACACAGATCTCCTGCCCGCTGGGCCGGGCATGCAGCCACTCTTCTCGGGGTGGGGTCCGCAGGTCCGGGTTGCTCTCGGCCCCCGACCTGCCTCAGAGTCCGGGGGGCTTTGGAACTGTGCCTCCCCATCTCCACCCACCCTGGCTGGTGCCATGAGGGGACTGGATCCTGGGATCCTGTTCCTCTTGGGCAGCAGAGACTGGGGGACCAGAGGAGATGATGGGTCTTCAAGCCCCACATTCAAACCCCAGCCCACCACGCACAGTCTGGGGGTTCGGGGTGAGGGAGTTGATGTCTCTGAGCCCCAGTTTTGTCACCACTAAAATGAGACCGACATACTGGGGTGGAGTGCCAGCCCCAGGGCTAACAGAGGCCTGTTTCCTACTGACAATACCTCTTACTCCTAGGAACATCTCCAACAACCACACACTAGGGAACACTCAACCCGGGCCAACTTGTCAGAGGCATGTGAGCCACAGCGACTCCATCTTGAATGGGGCCTGGTTAAAGGGAGGCTGAGACCTGCTGGGCCGCATTCCCAGGAGGCTAGGCATTCTTAGTCACAGGATGAGATAGGAGGTCGGCACAAGACACAGCTCATAAAGACCTTGCTGATAATGCAGGTTGCAGTCAAGTCGGCCAAAGCCCACCAAACCCAAGATGGCCACGAGAGTGACCTCTGATTGTCTTCACGGCTCATTATGTGTTAATTAAAATGCATTAGCTGCTACAAGACACTCCCACCAGCGCCACGACAGTTTACAGAT
>NW_022334163.1:144251-170876 GCF_002776525.5 Piliocolobus tephrosceles | reverse complement strand
AGTTGCTTATCAGCTTAAGAAGATTTTGGGCTGAGACAATGGGGTTTTCTAAATATACAATCATGTCATCTGCAAACAGGGACAATTTGACTTCTTCTTTTCCTAACTGAATACCCTTGATTTCTTTCTCTTGCCTGATTGCCCTAGCCAGATCTTCCAACACTATGTTGAATAGGAGTGGTGAAGTGGTGAGAGAGGGCATCCCTGTCTTGTGCCAGTTTTCAAAGGGAATTTTTCCAGTTTTTGCCCATTCAGTATGATATTAGCTGTGGGTTTGTCATAAATAGCTCTTATTATTTTGAGGTACGTTCCATCAATACCGAATTTGTTGAGCGCTTTTAGCATGAAGGGCTGTTGAATTTTGTCAAAAGCCTTTTCTGCATCTATTGAGATAATCATGTGGTTCTTGTCTTTGGTTCTGTTGATATGCTGGATTACGTTGATTGATTTGTGAATGTTGAACCAGCCTTGTATCCCAGGCATGAAGCCCACTTGAACATGGTGGACAAGCTTTTTGATGTGCTGCTGAATCCGGTTTGCCAGTATTTTATTGAGGATTTTTGCATCGATGTTCATCAGGGAGATTGGTCTAAAATTCTCTTTTTTTGTTGTGTCTCTGCCAGGCTTTGGTATCAGGATGATGTTGGCCTCATGAAATGAGTTAGGGAGGATTCCCTCTTTTTCTATTGATTGGAATAGTTTCAGAAGGAATGGTACCAGGTCTTCCTTGTACCTCTGGTAGAATTCAGCTGTGAATCCATCTGGTCCTGGGCTTTTTTTGGTGGGTAGGCTATTAATTGTTGCCTCAATTTCAGAGGCTGCTATTGGTCTATTCAGGGATTCAACTTCTTCCTCGTTTAGTCTTGGGAGAGTGTAAGTGTCCAGGAAATTATCCATTTCTTCTAGATTTTCTAGTTGATTTGCGTAGAGGTGTTTATACTATTTTCTGATGGCAGTTTGTATTTCTGTGTGGTCGGTGGTGATATCCCCTTTATCATTTTTGATTGCGTCTATTTGATTCCTCTCTCTTTTCTTCTTTATTAGCCTTGCTAGCGGTCTGTCAATTTTGTTGATCTTTTCAAAAACCCAACTCCTGGATTCATTGATTTTTTGGAGGGTTTTTTGTGTCTCTATCTCCTTCAGTTCTGCTCTGATCTTAGTTATTTCTTGCCTTGTGCTAGCTTTTGAATGTGTTTGCTCTTGCCTCTCTAGTTCTTTTAATTGTGATGTTAGAGTGTCAATTTTAGATCTTTCCTGCTTTCTCTTGGGGGCATTTAGTGCTATAAATTTCCGTGTACACACTGCTTTAAATGTGTCCCAGAGATTCTGGTATGTTGGATCTTTGTTCTCATTGGATTCAAAGAACATCTTTATTTCTGCTTTCATTTCGTTATATACCCAGTAGTCATTCAGGAGCAGGTTGTTCAGTTTCCATGTAGTTGAGCGGTTTTGATTGAATTTCTTTGTCCTGAGTTCTAGTTTGATTGCACTGTGGTCAGAGAGACAGTTTGTTATAATTTCTGTTCTTTTACATTTGCTGAGAAGTGCTTTATTTCCAATTATGTGGTCAATTTTGGAATAAGTGCGATGTGGTGCTGAGAAGAATGTATATTCTGTTGACTTGGGGTGGAGAGTTCTATAGTTGTCTATTAGGTCCGCTTGGTGCAGAGATGAGTTCTATTCCTGGATATCCTTGTTAACTTTCTGTCTCGTTGATCTGTCTAATGTTGACAGTGCAGTGTTGAAGTCTCCCATTAGTATTGTATGGGAGTCTAAGTTTCTTTGTAAGTCTCTAAGGACTTGCTTTATGAATCTGGGTGCTCCTGTATTGGGTGCATATATATTTAGGATAGTTAGCTCTTCCTGTTGAATTGATCCCTTTACCATTATGTAATGGCCTTCTTTGTCTCTTTTGATCTTTGATGGTTTAAAGTCTGTTTTATCAGAGACTAGGATTGCAACCCCTGCTTTTTTTTGTTCTCCATTTGCTTGGTAGATCTTCCTCCATCCCTTTATTTTGAGCCTATGCATGTCTCTGCATGTGAGATGGGTCTCCTGAAGACAGCAGACTGATGGGTCTTGACTCTTTATCCAGTTTGCCAGTCTGTGTGTTTTAATTGGAGCATATAGTCCATTTACATTTAAGGTTAATATTGTTATGTGTGAACTTGATCCTGCCATTATGATATTAACTGGTTATTTTGCTCATTAGTTGATGCAGTTTCTTCCTAGGCTCGATGGTCTTTACATTTTGGCCTGTTTTTGCAATGGCTGGTACCGGTTGTTCCTTTCCATGTTTAGTGCTTCCTTCAGGGTCTCTTGTAAGGCAGGCCTGGTGGTGACAAAATCTCTAAGCATTTGCTTATCTGTAAAGGATTTTATTTCTCCTTCACTTATGAAACTTAGTTTGGCTGGATATGAAATTCTGGGTTTAAAATTCTTTTCTTTAAGAATGTTATATATTGGCCCCCACTCTCTTCTGGCTTGTAAAGTTTCTGCTGAGAGATCTACTGTCAGTTTGATGGGCTTCCCTTTGTGGGTAACCCGACCTTTCTCTCTGGCTGCCCTTAAGATTTTTTCCTTCATTTCAACTTTGGTGAATCTGGCAATTATGTGTCTTGGAGTTGCTCTTCTGGAGGAGTATCTTTGTGGCGTTCTCTGTATTTCCTGAATTTCAATGTTGGCCTGCCCTGCCAGGTTGGGGAAGTTCTCCTGGATGATATCCTGTAGAGTGTTTTCCAATTTGGTTCCATTTTCCCCCTCCCTTGCAGGCACCCCAATCAGACGTAGATTTGGTCTTTTTACATAATCCCATACTTCTTGCAGGCTTTGTTCATTTCTTTTTCTTCTTTTTTCTTTTGGTTTCTCTTCTCGCTTCATTTCATTCATTTGATCCTCCATCGCTTATACTCTTTCTTCCAGTTGATCGAGTCGGTTACTGAAGCTTGTGCATTTGTCATATATTGCTCGTGTCATGGTTTTCATCTCTGTCATTTTGTTTATGACCTTCTCTGCATTAATTAGTCTAGCTGTCAATTCTTCCACTCTTTTTTCAAGATTTTTAGTTTCTTTGCGCTGGGTACGTAATTCCTCCTTTAGCTCTGAGAGGTTTGATGGACTGAAGCCTTCTTCTCTCATCTCTTCAAAATCATTCTCTGACCAACTTTGATCCGTTGCTGGCGATGGGCTGTGTTCCTTTGCAGGGGGAGATGCGCTCTCATTTTTTGAATTTCCAGCTTTTCTGCCCTACTTTTTCCCCATCTTTGTGGTTTTATCTGCTTCTGGTCTTTGATGATGTTGACGTACTGATGGGGTTTTGGTATTTGTGTCTTTCCTGTTTGATAGTTTTCCTTCTGACAGTCAGGATCCTCAGCTATAGGTCTGTTGGAGATTGCTTGAGGTCCGGTCCAGACCCTGTTTTCCTGGGTATCAGCAGCAGAGGTTGCAGAAGATAGAATATTGCTGAACAGCAACTGCACCTGTCTGATTCTTGCTTTGGAAGCTTCCTCTCAGGGGTGTACTCCACCCTGTGAGGTGTGGGGTCAGACTGCCCCTAGTGGGGGATGTCTCCCAGTTAGGCTACTCAGCGGTCAGGGACCCACTTGAGCAGGCAGCCTGCCCCTTCTCAGATCTCAACCTCCGTGTTGGGAGATCCACCGCTCTCTTCAAAGCTGTCACACAGAGTCATTCGCGTCTGCCCAGGCCTCTGCTGCTTTAGCTGAGCCCTGTCCCCAGAGGCAGAGTCTACAGAGACAGGCAGGTTTCCTTGAGCTGCTGTGAGCTCCACTCAGTTCGAGCTTCCCAGCAGCTTTGTTTACCTACTTACGCCTGAGCGATGGCGGGCACCCCTCCCCCAGCCTCGCTGCTGCCTTGCAGTTAGATTGCGGCAGACTGCTGTGTTAGCAAGGAGGGAGGCTCCGTGGGTGTGGGACCCTCCCGGCCAGGTATGGGATATGTTCTCCTGGTGTGCTGGTGTGCTTACAGTGCAGTATTGGGGTGGGAGTTACCCGATTTTCCAGGTGTTGTGTGTCTCAGTTCCCCTGGCTAGGAAAAAGGACTCCCTTCCCCCTTGTGCTTCCCAGGTGAAGAGATGCCTCGCCCTGCTTCAGCTCTGGCTGGTCAGGCTGCAGCAGCTGACCAGCACCGATTGTCCGGCACTCCCGAGTGAGATGACCCCAGTACCTCCGTTGAGAATGCAGAAATCACCGGTCTTCTCTGTCGCTCGCGCTGGGAGATGGAGACTGGAGCTCTTCCTATTCGCCATATTGCTCCGCCCCCTCGAAAATATCTTAGGATAAAAACTAGAAAGAAGCTTTCTTAGAAATTTCTTTATGATCGGTGAATTCATCTCCAGAGGTAAACTGTCCTCTTCATTGGGCACTTTGGTAACCCTGTTTTTGTGGTATGTACAAAGGGACATTTGGAGTGCAGGGGAGCCTATGGTGAATAAGGAAATACCCTCAGATTAAAAGCTAGAAAGATGTTATGTGATGGGCGAATTCATCTCACAGAGTTAAATCTTTCCTTTCATTGAGCAGTTTATTAGCACTCTTTTTGTGTAATATGCAAGGAATATTCAGGAGTGAATAGAGACCAATTTTGAAAAGGAAATATCTTCAGGTAAAACAGGAGAGAAAGTTTCTATTAACTCCTTTCTGATGTGTGCATTCATCTCATAGAGGTAAAGCTTTCTTTTGAGAGAGAAGTTTGGCATCACTGTTTTTGTGGTGTCTGACAAGGGTTAATTGGGAGTGCATTTAGGCCGATGGTGGCAAAGGAAATATCCTGAGACAAAAACTAGAAGGAAGCTCTCTGAGAAATTTCTTTGATATGCATGAGTTCATTACACAGAATTACGTGTTTATTTTCTTTGAGCAGTTTGGTAGCACTGTTTCTATGGAATCTGCAAAAGGATAATCAGGAGATCCTAGAGGCCTATGGTGAGAAAGGAAATAACTTCCAATGAAAACTGGAGAGAAGCTCTTCGAGAAACGGTTCTGTAATGTGTGTATTCATCTCATAGAGTTTAACCTTTTTTTATTTGAGTAGTTCATCCTCACTGCTTTTGTGGTATCTGCAAGGAGTTATTTGGTAGCACATTGAAGCCTATGGTGAAAAATGAAATATCCTGAGATTTAAACTAGAAAGAAGCTTTCTGAGAAACTGCTTTGTGATGTATGAATTCATCTCACAGAGTTAAACCTTTCTTTTCATTGAGCAGTTTGGTCACACTGCTTTTGTGGAATCTGCAAGGGATATTTGGGAGCGCAAATAGTCCAATGGCGAAAAAGGAAATATCCTCTGGTAAAAACTGTAGAGAAGCTTTCTGAGAAACACTTTTGTGATGCTTGCATTCATCTCATATAGCTAAACATTTCTGTTAAGGGAGTAGTTAGGCATCACTGTTTTTGTGATACTTGAGAAGGAATATTTGAGAACATATTGAAGCCTGTAGTGGAAAAGAAAACATACTCAGATAAAAACTGGAAGGAATCTTCCTGAGAAGCTACTTTGTGATGGGGGAATTTATCTCACAGAGTTAAACCTTTCTTTTCATTGCGAAGTTTGGTAGCATGGTTTTGGGAAATCTGCAGAGGGATATTTGGGAACACATAGAAGCCAAAGGTGTAAAAGGAAAATTCTTCAGGTCAAAACAGGAGATAAGATTTCAGGGAAGCTCCTTTGTGATGTGTGCATTCGTCTCGCAGAGCTGAACATTTTTGTTGAGGGATTACTTTGGCATCACTGTTTTTGTGGTATCCGGGAAGGAATATTTAGGAGCACATTGAATCCTAAGGTGGAAAAGGAAATATCGTAATAAAAAAAAAGAAGCTTTCTGAGATACCACTTTGTGATGTGTTAATTCATCTCAGAGAGTTACATGATTCTTTTCACGGATCAGTTTGATAGCACTGTTTTTGGAGAATCTGACAAGGGATATTTTGAATCACATTGAAGCCTATGGTGACAAAGGAAATATCCTCAGATAAAAACTAGAAAGAAGCTTTCTGAGAAAGTTCTTTGTGATACGTGAATTTATCTCAGAAAGTTACACCTTTCTTTTCATGGAGGAGTTTGCTAACACTGTTTTTGTGGAATCTGCAATGGGATATTCTGGAGCGAGTTGAGGTCTGTAGTGAGAAAGTAAATATACTCATGTAAAAACTAGAAGGAAGCTTTCTGAGAAACAGCTTTGTGATGTGTGAGTTCATCTTACAGAGTTACACATTTCTTTTCATTGAGAAGTTTGATAACACCGTTTTCATGGAATCTGCCATAGGGTATTTAGAAACACATTGAAGCCCATAATGACAAAGGAAATATCCTCAGATAAAAACCAAAAATAATCTTTCAGTGAAACTGTTTTCTGATGTGTGAATTCATCTCATCAAGTAACAAAGTTCTTTTCATTGAGAAATATGCTAAGAATTTTTCGTTTAATCTGCAAAGGGATATTCAGGAGAACATTGAGGAATATGGTGAAAAAGGAAATATCCTCAGAGAAAAACTAGAAAGAAGCTTTCTGAGAAACTGCTTTGTGATGTGTGAATTAATCTCACAGAGTAACACTGTTCTTTGCATTGCACAGTTTGCTTACACTGTTTTCTTGGAATCTACAATCTGATATTTCTGAGCGATTTGAAGCTTATGGTGACAAAGTAAATACCCTCATACGAAAACTAGAAGGAAGTTTTCTGAGAAGCCACTTTCTATTCTGTTAATTCATCTCACAAATTTACACAAGTCTTGTCATGGAACAGTTTGGTAGCACTGTTTTTGGTGTATCTGAGAGGGGATATTTTGGATTGCTTTGAAACCTATGGTGACAAATGAAATATCTTCAGATAAAAACTAGAAAGATTTCTGAGAAACTGCTTTGTGATGGGTGAATTCATCTCACAGATTTACACCATATTTTTTCATGCAGCAGTATAGTATCATTCTTCTTGCAGAGTCTGCAGTAGGATATTTGGAAGTGTAGTTAAGCTTATGGTGACAATGGAAATGTTCTCAGACAAAAACCAAAAGGAAGCTTTCCAAGAAACTACTTTGTGATGCATCAATTCATCTCACAAATTTACACTTTTTTTTTCATGGAGCAGTCTGCTAACCCTGTTTTCGTGGAATCTGCAAAGGGATATTCAGAAGCACATTGAGGCCTATGGTGACAAAGAAAATATCCTCAGACAAAAATTAGAAAGAAGATTTCTGAGAAACTGCTTTGTGATTTGTAAATTCAACTCACACAGTTACACGATCCTTTTCATGGAGCAGTTTTGTAGCACTATTTTTGGATAATCTGAGAAGGGATATTTTGGATCACATTGAAGCTGATTCTGACAAAGTAAATATCCTCAGATAAAAACTAGAAAGAATTTTTCTAAGAAACTGCTTTGTGATGTGTGAATGCATCTCAGACTTACACCTTTCCTTTCAAGGAACAGTTTGCTAAAACTGTTTTCGTGGAATCTGCAAAGAGATATTTGGGAGTGCTTTGAGACCTAAGGTGAAAAAAAAATCCTCAAATAAAAACTAGAAAGAAGCTTTCTGAGAAACTGCTTTGTGAGATGAGCATTCATCTCATAGAGGTCAACGTTTCTGTTGATGGAGCACTTTGATATCACTGTTTTTGTGGTGTCTGAGAAGGGATATTTGGGAGCACATTGAAGCCTACAGTGGAAAAGGAAACATCCTCATATAAAAACTAGAAAGAAGCTTTCTGAGAAACCACTTTGTAATGTGTTAATTCATCTAACAGACTTATACAATTAGCAGTTTGGTAGCACTATTTTTGGGGAATCTGAGAAGGGATATTTCCGATCATATTCAAGCCTATGGTGACAAAGGAATTATCCTCAGGTAAAAATTGGAAGAAGGCTTTTTGAGAAAATTCTTTGTGATGTGTGAATTCATCTGACAGAGTTACACTCTCATTTCATGGAGCAGTTTGCTAACACTGTTTTCGTGGAATGTACAAAGGGATATTTGAGAGTGCATTGAGGCCTATAGTGAAAAAGGAAATATCCTCAGATAAAAGCTGGAAAGAAGCTTTCTGAGAAACTACTTGGTGATGTGTGAATTCATCTCACAGAGTTACATCGTTCTATCCATTAAGAAGTTTGGTAACAATGTTCTCATGGAATCTTCAATAGGATATTTTGGAGCGCATTGAAGCCTATGGTGACATAGGAAATATCCTCAGATAAAAGCCAAAAGGATGCTTTCTGAGAAACTGTCTTGGGTTGTGTGAATTCATCTCACAGAGTTGCACTGTTCTTTTCATTGGTCAGTCTCCTACAAATATTTTCTCGGAATCTGCAATCAGTTATTTCGGAGTCCCTTGAAGCTTAGGACAACAAAGGAAATATCCTCATATAAAAACTAGAAAGAAGTTTTCTGAGAAAGTGCTTTGTAATGGGTCAATTCGTCTCAAAGAGTTACACCTTTCTTTTCTTTGAGCCATTTGGTAGCGCTGTTTTGGGGGACTCTGCAAAGGAATTTTCGGGAGCTCACAGAGGCCTATGGTGAAAAAAGAAATACCTGCAGGAAAAAAATTGGAGAGAAGAATTTTGAGAAAATGTTTTTCGATGTGTGTATTCAACTCATAGAGATAAACCATTTTGTTGATTGAGCAGTATGTCTCACTGTTTTTGTGGTGTCTGAGAAGGAATATTTGGGAGCACAATGAGGCTGATGGTGGAAAAGTAAATATGCACAGATAAAAACAAGAAAGGAGCTTTCTGAGAAATTTATTTGTGATTGGTGAATTCATCTTCAACAGGTAAACACTTTTATCAATGAGCAGTTTGATAACCCTGTTTTTGTGGAATCTACAAAGAGATATTCAGAGCACAGAGAAGCCTAAAGTGAAAAAGGAAACACTCTCAAATAAAAACTAGAAAGAAGTTTTCTGAGAGACTGTTTTGTGATGAGTGAATTCATCTCACAGTCTTACATCTTTCTTTTCAGTAAGCAGTTTGGTAACACTTTTTTGGAATAAGGAAAGAAATATTCGAGAGTGGATAAAGGCTAATGTTGAAAAAGGAAATATCTTCTGTTTGAAACTGGAGAGAAAGCTTCTGATAACTCCTTTGTGATGTGTACATTCATCTCATAGAGGTAAAGCTTTCTGTTGGAAGAGCAGTTTGTCATCACTGTTTTTGTGGTGTCTGAGAAGGAATATTTGGGAGTGTACGGAAGCCGATAATGGAAAAGGAAATATCCTGAGATAAAAACTAGAAAGATGTTTTCTGAGAAATTTCTTTGTGATGGATGAATTCATTACACAGAGTTCTACCTTATTTTCTTTGAGCAGTTTGGCAGCACTGTTTTTATGGAATCTGCAAAGGGATATTCGGGAGCTCCTTGAGGCCTAAGGCAAAAAAGGAAATAATGTCAGATAAAAACTGGAGAGAAGCTTTTGAGAAATGGTTTGGTGAGGTGTGTATTTATCTCATAGAGTTTAACCTTTTTGTTGTTTGAACAGTTCAGTATCACTGTTTTTGTGGTATTTGAGAAGAGTTTTTTGGGGGCACAATGAAGCCAATGGTGAAAAAGGAAATATCCTCAGAGTTAAACTAGAAAAAAGCTTTATGAGAAAGTTCTTTGTGATGTGCGCATTCATCTCATAGGACTAAACGTTTCTGTTTAGGGAGCACTTTCGCATCACTGTTATTGTGGTGTCTGAGAAGGGATATTTGAGAGTGCATTGAAACCTATGGTGGAAAAGGAAATATCCTCAGTTAAAAGCTAGAAAGAAGCCTTCTGGGAAACTACTTTTGGATGGATGAATTCATCTCATAGAAACACACAGGATGTTTCAATTGAACAGTTTGATAACACTGTTTTCATGGAATCTGCAATAGGGTATTTGGGAGTGAATTGAAGCCTATGTTGACAAAGAAAATCTCCTCAGACAAAAACCAAAAGGAAGTTTTCTGAGAAAGTCCTTTGTGATGTGTGAATTCATCTCACACATTTACACATTTCTTTTCATGGAGCAGTCTGCTAACACTGTTTTTATGGAATCTGCAAGGGGATATTCACAAGTGCATTGAGGCTTACAGTGAAAAAGGAAATGGCCGGGCACGGTGGCTCAAGCCTGTAATCCCAGCACTTTGGGAGGCCGAGACGGGTGGATCACGAGATCAGGAGATCAAGACCATCCTGGCTAACATGGTGAAACGCCATCTGTACTAAAAAATACAAAAAAACTAGCCGGGCGAGGTCGTGGGCGCCTGTAGTCCCAGCTACTCGGGAGGCTGAGGCAGGAGAATGGCGTGAACCCGGGAGGTGGAGTTTGCAGTGAACTGAGATCTGGCCACTGCACTCCAGCCTGGGCGACAGAGCAAGACTCTGTCTCAAAAAAAAAAAAAAAAAGAAAAGAAAGAAAAGAAAAAGGAAATAGACTCAGAAAAAAACTAGAAAGATTTCTGAGAAACTGCTTTGAGATTTGTGAATTAAACTACAGAGATACATGATTTTTGGGGTGGCAGTTTTGCAGCACTGTTTTTGGAAAATCTGAGAAGGGATATTTTGGATACCATTGAAGCCAATTCTGACAAAGGAAATATCTTCAGATAAAAACTAGAAAGAAGCTTTCTGAGAAACTGCTTTGTGATGTGTGAATACATCTCACAGAGTTACAACTTTCCTTTCAGGGAACAGTTTGCTTAAACTGTTTTTTGTGGAATCTGCAAAGAGATATTTGGGAGTGCTTTGAGACCTATGGTGAAAAAAGAACTATCCTCAAATAAAAACTAGAAAGAAGCTTTCTGAGAAACTGTTTAGTGAAGTGTGCATTCATCTCATAGAGGTAAACGTTTCTGTTCTGGGAGCACTTTGGTATCACTGTTTTTGTGGTGTCTGAGAAGGGCTATTTGGGAGGGCATTGAAGCCTACAGTGGAAAAGGAAATATCCTCATATAAAAACTAGAAAGAAGCTTTCTGAGAAACCGCTTTGTAATGTGTTAATTCATCTAACAGAGTTATAGAATAGCAGTTTGGTAGCACTGTTTTTGGAGAATCTGATAAGAGATGTTTTGGATCACATTCAAGCCTATGGTGACAAAGGAAATATCCTCAGATAAAAACGAGAAGCAAAATTTCTGAGGAAGTTCTTTGTAATGTTTGAATTCATCTGAGTTACACCTTTCTTTTCGTGAAAGAATTTGCTAACACTGTTTCGTTGAATCTGCAAAGGGATATGTGGAAGCGCATTGAGGCCTGTGGTGGAAAAAGAAGTATCCCCAGATAAAAACTAGAAAGAAGCTCTCTGAGAAACTGCTTTGTGATGAGTGAGTTCATCTCACAGAGTTACACATTTATTTTCATTGAGCAGTTTGCTAACACTGTTTTCTTGGAGTCAACAATGGGATATTTCATAGTGCATTGAAGCTTATGGTGCGAAGGAAATATCCTCAGACAAAAACCAGAAAGAAGCTTTCTGAGAAACTGCTTTGTCACTTGTGAATTCATCTCAGAGAGTTACATGATTCTTTCATGGAGCAGTTTGGTAGCACTGTTTTAAAGGAATCTGAGAAAGGATATTTTGGTTGACATTGAAGCCTATGGTAACAAAGGAAATATCCTCATATAAAAACTAGAAAGAGCTTTCTGAAAAACCACTTTGAGACGTTTTAATTCATTTCAGAGCTTTACATGATTCTTTTCATAGATCTGTCTGTTAGCACTGTTTTTGGGGAATCTGAGAAAGGATATTTTGGATCACATTGAAGCCTGTGGTGAGATAGGAAATATCCTCATATAAAAAGTAGAAAGAAGCTTTCTGAGAAAGTTCTCTGTGATGTGTGAATTCATCTCACAGAATTACACCTATCTTTTCATGGAGCAGTTTGCTAACACTGGTTTCATGGAATCTGCAAAGGGATATTTTGGAGTGCACTGAGACCTATAGTGAAAAAGGAAATATCATCAGATAAATACTTGAAAGAAGGCTTTTGAGAAACTGCTTTGTAATGTGTGAATCATCTCAAAGACTTACACCTTTCTTTTTATTGAGCCTTTTGATAACACTGTTTTGGTGCAATCTGCAATAGGATATTTTGAAGCGCATTGAAGAATATGGTGACAAGGGAAATATCCTCAAATAAAAAACAAAAAGAAGCTTTTTTTGTGTTGTCTGTATTCATTTCAGTGTTACACTATTCTTTTCAATGAGCAGTTTGCTAACACTGCTTTCCTGGAATCTGCAATGGAATATTTCGGAGTGCATTGCAGCATATAGTGACAAACCAATTATCCTCTGACAAAAACTAGAAAGAGTCTTTCTGAGAAATCACTTTGTGATGTGTTAATTCATCTCACAGAGTTACACAATTCTTTTCATGGATCAGTTTGGAATCACTGTTTTTGGGGTATCTTAGAACGGATATTTTGGATCACATTGAAGATTTTTGTTACAGGAAATATCTTAAGATAAAATCTAGAATGAAGATTTCTGTGAAAAGTCTTTGTGATGTGCGAATTCATCTCACAGAGTTACACCTTTCTTTTCGTGGAACAGTTTGCTAACACCATTTTCGTGGAATCTGCAAAGGAATATGTGGAAGTGCATTGAGGTCTATGGTGAAAAAGGAAGTATCCTCAGATAAAAGGTAGAAAGAAGCTTTCTGAAAAATTGCTCTGTGATTCTTGAATTCACCTCACAGAGTTACGCATTTCTTTACATTGAGCAGTTTGCTAACACTGTTGTCTTGGAGTCTGCAATGGGATATTTCATAGTGCATTGAAGCTTATGGTGCCAAGGAAATATCCTCAGACGAAAACTAGAAAGAAGCTTTCTGAGAAAATGCTTTGTCGTTTGTGAATTCATCTCACAGAGTTACGTGAGTCTTTTCATGGAGCAGTTTGGTAGCACTGTTTTTGTGGAATCTGTGAAGGGATATTTTGGATTGCATTGAAGCTTATGGTGACAAAGGAAATATCCTCGGATTATAAATAGAAAGAAGCTTTCTGAGAAAGTTCTTTGTGGTCTGTGAATTCATCTCAACGAATGACACCTTTCTTTTCATTGAGCAGTTTGGTTTCACTGTTTTTGGGGAATCTGAAAAGGGATTTTGGAGAGCTCATAGAGACCTAAGGTGAAAAAGGAAATATATTCAGTTAAAAACTGGAGAGAAGGTTTTTGAGAAGCTCTTTTGTGATGTATGTATTGATCTCACACAGATAAACCATTTTGCTGATTGAGCAGTTTGGAATCACAGTTTTTGCGGTGTCTGAGAAGGGATATTTGGGAGTGCATTGAATTTAATGTTGGAAAAGTAAACATGCACATATAAAAACTAGAAAGGAGCTTTCTGAGAAATTTCTTTCTTTTGAGTGAATTCATTTCACAGAATAAACCACTCTTTTCATTGAGCAGTGTGGTAACCCTGTTGTTGTGGAATCTGCAAAGGGATATTCGGAGTGCAGAGAAGCCTATGGTGAAAACAGAAATACCCTCAGATAAAAATTGGAAAGAAACTTTCTAAGAGACTGTTTTGTGATGGGTGAATTCATCTCACAGAGTTAAATCTTTTTTTTTTTTCATTGAGAAGTTTGTTAGCACTATTTTTGAGAAATATGCAAAGGGATCTTCGGGAGTGGATAGAAGCCAAGGTTGAAAGAGGAAAAATCTTCAGGTAATAAGTGGAGTAAAGGTTTTTGATAACTCCTTTGTGATACATGCATTCACCTCATAAAGATAAAGCTTTCTGTTTAGAAAGCAGTTTGGCATCACTGTTTTTGTGGTCTCTGAGAAGGGCTCTTTTGGAGTGCATGGAAAACGATGGTGGAAAGGAAATATCCATTGATAAAAACTAGAAGGAAACTTTCTGAAAAATTTCTTTGTGATAGGTGAATTCATGACACAGAGTTACATGACTCTTTTCAAGGATCAGTCTGTTAGCACTGTTTTTGGGGAATCAGAGAAAGGATATTTTGGATTGCATTGAAGCCTATGGGGACATAGGAAATATCCTCAGATAAAAACTAGAAAGAAAGGTTCTGAGAAAGTTCTTTGTTATGTGCGAATTCATCACACAGAGTTACACATTTCTTTTCATGAAGCAGTTTGCTAAAACTGTTTTAATGGAATCTGCAAAAGCATATTTGGGAGTGCATGGTGGTTCATAGTAGAAAAAGATATCCTCAGATAAAAACTCGAATGAAGCTTTCTAAGAAACTGCTTTGTAATTTTTGTATTAATCACACAGAAGTACATGATAGTTTTCATGAAGCAGTTTGGTAATAGTGTTTTTGGGGAATCTGAGAAGGGATATTTTGGATGGCCGTGAAGCCTATAGTGAAAAAGGAAATATCCTGAGATTAAAAACTAGAAAGAAGGTATTTGTGAAAGTTCTTTTGGATGTGTGAATTCATCTCACAGAGATACACCTTTCTTTTTTTGGAGCAGTTTGCAAACACTGTTTTCGTGGAATCTGGAAGGGGATATTTGGGAGCTCATTGAGGCATATGGTGAAAAAGGAAATATCTTCAGATAAAAACTAGAAAGAAGCTTTCTGAGAAACTGCTTTGTGATTGGTGAATTCATCTCTCAGGGCTAAACCAAGATGGTGACAAAGGAAATATCCTCATAGAAAAACCAAAAAGAATCTTTCTGAGAAACTGCTTTGTGATACCATAATTTATCTCACAGAGTTACACGATTCTTTTCGTGGATCAATTTGGAAGCACTGTTTTTGAGGAATCTGAGAATGGATATTTTGGATTCTATTGAAACCTATGGTGACTCAGGAAATATCCTCAGATGAAAACTAGAAAGGAGCTTTCTGAGAATATTCTTTGTGATATGTGAATTCATCTCACAGAGTGACACCTCACTTTTCAAGGAGTAGTTCACCAACACTGTTTTCATGTAATATGTAAAGGGATATTTGGGAACGCATTGAGGCCATAGGTGAAAAAGGGAATATCTTCAGATTAAAACTAGAAGGAAACTTTCTGAGAAACTACTGTGTGATGGGTGAATTCATCTCACAGAGCTACATCATGCTTTTATTTGAGACTTTTGATGACACTGTTTTCGTGGAGCCTGCAATAGGATATTTGGGAGTGCAATGAAGTTTATGGTGACAAAGGAAATATCCTGAGACAAAAAATAGAAGGAAATTTAATGAGGAACTGCTTTGCGATTTCTGAAATTATCTCACAGAGTTATACCTTTCTTTTCATGGAGCAGTTTGGTAGTCCTGTTTTTGGGGAATCTTAGAAGGGATATTTTGGATCACATTGAAGCCTATGGAGTTAAAGGAAATAGTTTTATCCTCAGATACAAACTAGAAAGAAGCTTTCAGAGAAACTTCTTTCTGATGCGTGAATTCAACTCACAGAGTTACAACTTTCTTTTCATGGAGCAGTTTGCTAACACTGTTTCCCTGGAATATGCAGTGGGATATTTCAGAATGCATTGAAGCCTATTTGACAAAGGAAGTATCCTAAACAAAACTAGAAAGAAGCTTTTTGAGAAACTGCTTTGTGACACGTTAATTCAGATCTCAGTGTTACATGACACTTTTCATGGAGCACTTTGGTAGCACTTTTTTGGGGGGATCTGTGAATGGATATTATGGATTGCATTGAAGCCCATTGTGAAACGGAAATATCCGCAGGCAATAACTAGAAAGAAGCTTTCTGAATAAGTGCTTTGTGATGTGTGAATTCATCTCACAGGATTACACCATTCTTTTCATTGAGCAGTTTACTAACACAGTTTTTGTGGAAGCTACGAAGGGATATTTGGAAGCATATTGAAGCCTACATTGAAAAAGGATATATCCTCAGATAAAAACTAGAAAGACAATTGCTGAGAAACTCCTTTGAGATGTGTGAATTCATCTCACAGCGTTAAACCATTCTTTTCTTTGTGCTGTTTGATAACACTGGTTTCATGGAATCTTCACGGGGATATTTGCGAGCGCATTGAATCCTATGGTAACACAGGATATATACTCAGATAAACACAAAAAGAAGCTTTCTGAGAAATTCCTTTACAATATGTGCCTTCATCTAACAGTGTTACACGGTTCTATTCATGGAGCAGTTTGGTAACTCTGATTTCCTGGAATCTGGAATAGGATATGTGGGAGCATGTTGAAGCCTATCGTGACAAAGGAAATATCCTCAGATGAAAACAAGAAAGAAGCTTTCTGAGGAAATTCTTTGATATGAGTGAATTCATCTCACAGAGGTAGACCTTACTTTTCTGGGGAAATTTGCTAACACTGCCTTCCTGGTATCTGCAAAGTGATAACTTGCGGTACATTGAAGCCTATGGTTAAAAAGGAAATATCCTCAGATACCAGAAAGAAGTTTTCTGATAAACCACTTTGTGACGAGGGAATTCATGTCACAGAGTTACACCACTCTTTTCATTGAGCAGTTTGATAACAGTGTTTTCTTCGAATCTTCATTGGCATATTTCGGAGCAGACAGAAGCTTATGGTGACAAAGGAAATAACCTCATATTAAAACTAGAAAGAAGATTACTGAGAAAACACTTTGTGACATGTTAATTATCTCATATCTTAATTCATGTGGTAAACAATTCTTTTGATGTATTAGTTTGGTAGCCCAGTTTTTGGGGAAAATGAGAAGTAATATTTTGGATCACATTGAAGCTATGTTGATATAGTAAATATCCTCAAACAAAAAGTAGAAAGAAGCTTTTTGAGAAACTCCTTTGTGATGTGTGAACTCATATAACAGAGGTACACAATTATTTTATTGGAACAGTTTTCTAACACTGTTTTCGTGGAATCTGCAATAGGATATTTGGGAACACATTGAAACCTATGGTGATAAAGGAAACATCCTCAGAGACAAACCAAAAGAAACTTTCTGAGAAACTGCTTTGTGATGTGTGAATTCATCTCACAGATTTACACATTTCCTTTCATGGAGCCTTTTGCTAGCACTATTTTCGTCGAATCCACAAAGGTATATCCATGAGCACATTGAGATCTGTGTTGAAAAAGTATATATCCTCAGAAAAAAAACTAGAAAGAAACTTACTGAGAAACTGCTTTGTGAGCTGTGACTTCATCTCACATAGTTACATTTTTCCTTTCATTGAGCAGTTTCGTAGCACTGTTTTTTTTGGGAATCTGAGAAGCGATACATTGGATGACATTGAAGTCTATGGTGACAAAGAAAATGTACTTAGAAAAAAACCAAAAAGAATATTTTTGAGCAATTGCTTTGTGATTCCTGATTTTACGTCACAGACTTAAACCTTTTTATTCATGGATTCATTTGATAACACTTTTTTCATGGAATCTGCAATGGGATATTTGGGAGTGCTTTGAGGATTATAGTGAGAAAGGAAATATCCTCAGATAAAAACTAGAAAGAAACTTTCTGAGAAACAGCATTGTGATGTGTGAATTCATCTCACAGAGTTACACCATCCTTTTCATGGAGCAGTTTGGTAGGCCTGTTTTGGGGAATCTGAGAAGGGATATTTTGGAACGCATTGAAGCCTATGTTGAACAAGGAAATATCCTCAGATAAAAACTAGAAAGAAACTTTCTGAGAAACTTTTGTGATACGTGAATTCATCTCACAGAGTTCCAGGATTCTTTTCTTGGAGCAGTATGCTAACACTGTTTTTGTGGAATCTGGAATAGAATAGTTGGAATTCCATTAAAGCCTACAGTGACAAAGGAAATATCTTCAGACAACAACCCAAAAGAAGCTTTCTGAGAAATCAGTTTGTGATGTGTGAATTAGTCTTGCAAACCTACACCTTTCTTTTCATGGAGCGGTATGCTAACACTATTTTTGTTTAATCTGCAAAGGGATATTCAGGAATGCAATGAGACCAACAGTGAAAAAATAAATATCCTCAGATAAAAATTAGAAAGAGTCTCTCTGAGAAACTGCATTGCAATGAGTGAACTCACCTCACAGAATTGCATTGAGCTCTTTGCTAACTCTGTTTCCTTGGAATCTGCAGTGGGATATTACAGAGCACTTTGAAGTTTAATTTGACAGGGGGAATATCTTAATATAAAAACTAGAAAGAAATGTTCTGAGAAAGCTATTTGTGACATGCTAATTCATCTCACAGAGTTACGTGATTCTCTTTATGGATCAGTTTCTTAGCACTGTTTACGTCAAATTTGAGAAGGGATATTTTGGATTGTATGGAAGCCTATGGTGACAGAGAAAATATCCTCAGATAAAAACCAGAAAGAAGCTTTCTGAGAAACTTCCTTGTGATTCATATATTCATCTCACAGAGTAACACCTTTTATTTCATGGAGCAGTTTGCTAACACTGGTTTCGTGGAATCTACAAAGGGATATTTTGGAGCGATTTGAGGCCTCTGGTGATAAAGGAAATATCCTCAGGTTAAAAAATAGATAGAAGCTTTCTGAGAAAGCACTTTGTGATGTGTGAATTCACCTAACAGAATTACACGACCCTTTCCATGGAGCATTTTGGTAGCACTGTTTTTGTTGAATCTGAGTAGATATACTTTGGATTGCATTGAAGCCTATGGTGTCAAAGGAAATATCCTCAGACAAAAACTGGAAAAAAGCTTTCTGAGAAATGATGTGTGATTTGTGAACTCATCTCACAGAGTTACACCATTATTTTCACGGAGCAGTTTGGTACCATGGTGTTTGGGGAATCTGAGAAGGGATCCTTTGGATCACATTGAAGCCTATGGTGACAGAGGAAATATCCTCAGACAAATACTGAAAAGAAGCTTTCTAAGAAACTGCTTTCTGACGTGTAAATTCATCTCACAGAGTTACACCTTTCTTTTCATGGAGCAGTTTGCTAACACTGTGTTTGTGGAATATGCAAAGGGATATTTGCAAGCATATTGAGGTCTATAAATAAAAAGGAAATATTCTGAGATAAAAACTAGAAAGAAGTTTTCTGAGAATCTACTTTGTAATGTGTAAATTTATATCAGAGTGTTACACCGTTCTCTTTATTGAGAAGTTTGCTAACACTTTTCTTCGGATCTGAAATGTGACATTTCAGAGCCCATAGAAGCTGATGGTGACAAAGGATATATGCTCAGAGAAAACCTAGAAAGTAGGATTCTGAGAAACTGCTTCCTGATTTGTGAATTCACCTCACAGGGTTACAGCATTTTTTTTCATGGATCAGTTTGGTAGAACTGTTTTTAGGGAACCTGAGAAGGGATATTTTTATCACATTGATGCCTATGGTGACAAAAGAAATAATCTCAGATAAACACTGGAAAGAAGCTTTCTGAGAAAGTTCTTTGTGATGTTTGAGTTCATCTCATAGAGTTACACATTTCTTTTCAGGGAGAAATTTGGTAACATTGTTTTCGTGGAATGTGCAAAGGGATATTTGGGAGCACACTGAGGTCTATTTTGAAAAAGGAAATATCCTCAGATAAAAAATAGAAAGAAGTTTTATCAGAAACTGCTTTGCAATGTGTGTGTGAATTCATCTCACAGAGTTACACGATTCTTTTAATTGTGCAATTTGATTACACTGTTTTCATGGATTCTACAACAGGGTATTTGGGAGTTCATTGAAGCCAGTGGTGACAAAGGAAATATCCTCAGATAAAAACCCATGAGAAGGTTTCTGTGAAACTTCTTTCTGATGTGTGAATTCATCTCATAGAGTTACACTGTTCTTTTCATCTAGAAGTTTCCTAACCCTTTTATCATGGAATCTGCAATGGGATATTTCAGAGTGCATTGAGGAATATGGTGAAACTGAAAATATCCTCAGATAAAAACTAGAAAGGAGCTTTCTGAGAAACAGCATTCTGATGCGGGAATTCATCTTACAGAGTTACACCTTTCTTTTCATGGAGGAGTTGCTAATACTGTTTTTGTGAAATCTGCAGAGGGAGTACATTAAGGCCTAGGAAATATCCTCAGATAAAAATTAGAAAGAAGCTTTCCTAGAAACATCTTTGTGATGTGTGAATTCATCTCACAGAGTTATACCATTCTTTTCATGGAGCAGTTTGGTACCACTGTTTTTGGGGAATCTGAGAGGGGATATTTTGGATTGTGTTGAAGCCTATCATCACAAAGGGAATATCCTCAGATTAAAACTAGAAAGAAGCTTTCTGAGAATCTTCTTTATGATATGTGAATTCTCCTCACAGAGTTACACCTTTCTTTTCATTGGGAACTTTGCTAAAACTTTTTTCATGGAATCTGTAATGGGATATTTGGGAGTACATTGAGGAATGTGGTGGAAGAGAAAATATCCTCAGATAAAAACTAGAAAGATTTCTGAGAAATGACTTTCTGATGTGGGAATTCATCTCACAGAGATACACCATCTTCTCATGTAGTAGTTTAGTTGCACGGTTTTGGGGAATCTGAGAGGGGATATTTTGGATTGCATTGAAGCCTACGGTGACAATATGGCACAGATTAAAACTAGAAAGAAGCTTTCTGAGAAACTGCTTTGAAACGTGTGAATTCGTCTTACAGTGTTACACCATTCTTTTCATTGAGCAGTTCGACAACATTCTTTTTGTTTAATCTGCGTTGGATATTTGGGAGGGCATTGAGTCCTGTAGTTAAAAAGGAAATATCCTCTGATAAAAACTAGAGAGATTTCTGAGAAACTGTTTTGTGATGTGTGAATTCCTCTTACAGAGTTACACCCTTCTTTACATTGAGTAATTTGATAACACTGTTTTTGTGGAATCTGCAGTAGTATATTTGAGGGTGCTTGGAAGCCTATGTTGAGAAAGGAAATATCCTCAGATTAAAACAAAAAAGAATCCTTCTGTGAAACTGCTTTGTGATGTGTGAGTTCATCCCACAGAGTTACACCATTCTTTTCATTGAGAAGTTTGCTAACACTTTTTTCTTGGAATCTGCAATGGGATAGTTGGGAGCACATTGAGGAATATGGTGAAAAAAAAATACCCACAGATGAAAACAAGAAAGAAGCTTTCTGAGAAACAGGTTTGTGATGTGTGAATTCATCTCACAGAGTTACAATGTTCTCTCCAATGAGCAGTTTTCTAACACTGTTTTCTTGGAATCTGCAATGCCACATTTTGGAGTACACTGAAGCTGATGGTGACAAAGGATATGCCCTCAGAGAAAATCTAAAAAGAAGGTTTCTGAGAAACTGCTTTCCGATTTGTTAATTCATCTCACGGAGTTACAGCATTTTTTTCATGGATCAGTTTGGTAGAACTGTTTTTGGGGAATCTGAGAAGGGATATTTTGTATCACATTGACACCTATGCTGACAAAGGAAAGATCCTCAGATAAAAACTAGAAAGATGATTTTTGAGAAAGTCTTTGTGATTTGTGAGTTCATTTCACAGAGTTACACTTTTCATTTCATGGAGCAGTTTGCTAACACTGTTTTCGTGGAATCTGCAAAGGGATATTTGGGAGTGCATTGAGGCCTACTGTGAAAAAGGAAATATTCTCAGATAAAAAATAGAAAGAAGCTTTCTGAGAAAGTGCTTTGTGATGTGTGTATTCACCTCAAAGAGTTACACCTTTCTTTTCATTGAGCAGTTTAATAACGCTGTTTTCAGGAAATCTGCAATAGGAAATTTGGGAGCGCAATGATGACAAAGAAATATCCTCAGAGAAATATGAAAAGGATGCTTTCTGAGAAACTGTTTTGTGATGTGTGAATCCATCTCACAGAGTTATACAATTCTTTTCATGAAGCAGTTTGGTCCAATTGTTTTTGGGGAATCTGAGAAGGGATATTTTGGATTTCCTTAAGCCTATGGTGACAAAGGAAATATCCTCAGATAACAACTAGAAAGAAGCTTTCTGAGAATCTTCTTGGTGATGTGTGAATTCATCTCACAGAGTTACACCTTTCTTTTCATGGAGCAGTTTACTAACACTGTTTTTGTGGAATCTGCAAAGGGATATTTTCATGTGCATTGAGTAATATGGTGAAAAAGACATTATCCTCATATAAAAACTAGAAAGAAGTTTTGTGAGAAACTGTTCTCTGATGTGTGAATTCATCTCACAAGGTTACAATTCTTCTCAGTGAGCAGTTTCCTAACACTGTTTCCTTGGAATCTTCAATGGGATATTTTGGAGTGCATAGAAGCTTAGGGTGACAAACGACATATCATCATATAAAAATTAGAAAAATCCTTTCTGAGAAGCTGCGTTGTGATGTATTAATTTATCTCCTAGATTTACATGATTATTTTCATGGATCTGTTTAATAGCACTGTTTTTGGGGAATCTTTGAAGGGATATTTTGGATCACATTGGAGCCTTTCGTGACTAAGGAAATATACTCAGATAAAAACTAGAAAGAAACCTTCTGATAAAGTTCTTTGTGATGTGTGAATTCATCTCACAGAGTTACACCTTTGTTTTCATGGAACAGTTTGCTAACACTGTTTTTGTGGAATCTGCAAAGGGATAGTTGGGAGCACATTGAGGCCTATAGAGAAAAAGGAAAAATCCTCAGATAACAACTAGAAAGAAACTTTCTGAGAAATTGTTATGTGATATGTAAATTCATCTCACAGAACTACACCCTGCTTTTCATTGAGCAGTTTAATAACACTGTTTTCTTCGTATGTGCAATACGATATTATGGATCTCATTGAAGCCTAGGATGACAAAGGGAATATCCTCAGATGAAAACTAGAAAGAAGTTTTCTGAGAAAGATCCTTGCAATGTGTGAATTCATCTCAAAGGGTTACACCTTTCTTTTCATGGAGCAGTTTGCTAACACTGTTTTCATGGAATCTGCAAGAGGGTATTTGGGAGCGCATTGAAGCCAATAGTGATAGGAAATATCCTCAGATAAAAACCCATAAGAAGGTTTCTGTGAAACTTCTTTCTGACGTGTGAATTCATCTAATAGAGTTACACTGTTCTTTTCATTGAGAAGTTTTCCACCCCTTTTATTGTGGAATCTGCAATGGGATATTTCAGAGTGCTTTGAGGAATATGGTGAAAATGAAAATATCCTCAGATAAAAACTAGAAAGAAGTTTTCTGAGAAGCAGCATTCTGATGTGGGAATTCATCTCACAGAGTTACACCTTTCTTTTCATGGAGGAGTTTGCTAATACTGTTTTTGTGGAATCTGCAAAGAGATATTTGGGAGCACATTGAGGCCTTGGAAATATCCTCAGATAAAAACTAGAAAGAAGCTTTCTGAGAAACGGCTTTGTGATGTGTGAATTCATCTCACAGAGTTACACCATTCTTTTCATGGAGCAGTTTAGAAGCACTGTTTTGGGGGAATCAGAGAAGGAATATTTTGGATTGCATTGACACCTATGGTGACAAAGGAAATATCCTCTGATAAAAATGTAGAAAGAAGCTTTCTGAGAAAATTCCTTGTGTTGTGTGAAATCATGTGACCGATTTAACCCTTTCTGTTCATGAAACAGTTTCCTAACACTGTTTTCCTGGAATCTGTCAAGGGATATTTGAGAATGCTTTGAGGCGTATGTTGAAGAAGGAAGTATCTTCAGATAAAAAGGAGAAAGAACCTTTCAGAGAAAGAGATTTGTGATGTGTAATTTTATTTCACAGAGGTACACCATTCTTTTTGTTGAGCAGTTTGATAACACTGTTTTCGTGGAAACTGCCTTAGGGTATTTGGGAGTGCATTGAAGCCTATGGTGACAAAGGAAACATCCTCAGATAAAATCCAAAAAGAAGCTTTCTGAGAAACTGCTTTGTGGTGTGTGAATTCATCTCTCTGGGTTACACTGTTCTGTTCATTGAGCAGTTTGCTAACACTGTTTTCTTGGAATCTGCTATGGGATATTTCAGAGCACATGAAAGCTTATGGTGACAAAGGAAGTATCCTTGGACCAAAACTAGAAAGAATCATTCTGGGAAACTGCTTTGTGATGTGTGAATTCATCTCTCTTGGTTACACTGTTCTTTTCATTGAGCAGTTTGTTAACACTGTTTTCTTGGAATCTGCTATGGGATATTTCAAAGCACGTGAAAGCTTATGGTGACAAAGGAAATATTCTTGGACAAAAACTAGAAAGAATCATTCTGAGAAACCGCTTTGTGATTTGTGAATTCATCTCACAGTGTTACATCATTCTTTTCGTGGCACAGTTTGTTAGCACTCTTTTTGGTCAGTCTGAAAGGTATATTATGATCTCATCAAAGCCTATGGTGACAAAGAAAATCTCCACAGATTATAAGTAGAAAGAAGCTTCTGAGAAAGTTCTTTGTTATGTGTGAATTCACCTCACAGTGTTACATCTTTATTTTCATGGAGCCATTTGCTAACACTGTTTTCCTGAAATCTGAAAAGGGATATTTGTGTAAGCATTGTTGCCTACGGTGAAGAAGGAAGTATCCTCAGATAAAAACTAGAAGGAATCTTTCGAGAAACTGCTTTGTGATGGGTAATTTCATCTCACAGAGTTACACCTCTCTTTTCATTGAGCAGTTTGATAACACTGTTTTCGTGGAATCTGCAATAGGGTATTTGGGAGTGCATTTAAGCCTATGGTGACAAACGAAATGTCCTCAGATGAAAATCAAAAAGAAGCTTTCTGAGAAACTGCTTTGTGAAGTGTGAATTCATCTCAGAGAGTTACACCTTACATTTTGTGGAGCAGTATGCTAACACTGTTTTTGTGGAATCTGCCGAGGGATATTTGGGAGTGCTCTGAGGCCTATGGTGATAAAGGAAATGTTCTCAGAAAGGAACTAGAAAGAAACTTTCTGAGAAACCACTTTGTGATGTGTTAATTCATCTCATGGAATTACATGATTCTTTTCATGGATCAGTATGGTAGCACTATTTTTGGTAAATCTGAGAAGGGATATTTTGGATCACATTGAAGCCTATGGTGACAAGGAAATATTCTCAGAGAGGAAATAGAAAGAAACTCTCTGAGAAAGGTCCTTGTGATGTGTAAATTCATCTCAAACTTAAAGTGTTCTTTTCCGTGAGCAGTTTGCTAACACATTTTTCTTGGAATCTGCAATGTGATATTTGGGAGCGCATTGAAGTTTATGGTGTCAAAGGAAAATCCTCATATAAAAACAGGAAAGAAGCTTTATGAGAAACCATTTTGTGATGTTGTAATTCATCTCACGGAGTTACACCACACTTTTCGTGAAGCAGTTTGGAAGCACTGTTTTTGGGGCTTCTGAGAATGGATGTTTTCAATCGCATTGAAGCCTCTGGTGACAAAGGAAATATCCTCAGTTAAAAACTAGAAAGAAGCTTTTGAGGAAGGTCTTTGTGATGTCTGAGTTCATTTCACAGAGTTACACCATTCTTCTCATGGAGCAGTTTGCGAAAACTGTTTTCGAGGAATATGCAATGGGACATTTGGGAGTGCATTGAGGCCTATAGTATCAAAGGAAATATCCTCAGATATAAACTAGAAAGAAGCTCTCCGATAAACCACTTTCTGATGTGTTAATTCATCTCACAGAGTTTCAAGATTCTCTTCATGGAACAGTTTCTTAGCAGTGGTTTTGGTTAATCTGAGAAGGGATATTTTGGATCGCATTGAAGCCTATGTTGACAAATTAAATATCCTCAGATAAAAACTGGAAAGAAGAAGCTTTCTGGTAAAGCTCTTTGTGATGTGTGAATTAATCTCACAGAGTAACACGTTTCTTTTCCTGGAGCAGTTTGCTAACACTCTTTTCATGGAATCTGCAATGGCATATTCTGGAGCCCTTTGATACCTACAGTGAAAAAATGAACTTTTTTCAGATAAAAACTAGAAAGAAGCCTTCTGAAAAACAGCTTTGTGATGTGTGAATTCATCTTCCAGAGTTTCACCATTCTTTTCATTGAGCATTTTGATATCACAGGTTTTGTGCAATCTGCAATAGGATATTTGGGAGTGCATTGAAGCCTATGGTGACAAAGGAAATATCCACAGTCAAAAGTAAAAAAAGAAGGTTTCTGTGAAACTACTTTGTGATGTGTGAACTCTTTTCACAGAGTTACACTGTTATTCTCATTGAGAAGTTTGCTAAAACATTTTTCCATTAATCCTCTATGGGATATTGGGGAGCGCATTCATTAATATGGTGAAAAAGAAAATACACTCAGATAAATACTAGAAAGAAGATTTCTGAGAAGCACATTTGTGATATGTGAATTCATCTCACAGAGTTACAACTTTCTTTCCATAGAGCAGTTTGCTAACACTGTTTTCGTGAAATCTGCAAAGAGATATTTGGGAGCACTTTGAGACCTATCATGAAAAAGGAAATATTCTCAGAAAAAAGCAGAAAGAATGTTTCTGAGAAACTTCTTTGTGATGTGTGAATTCATCTTTCAAAGTTACACTGCATTTTTCATTGAGCACTTTGCTACCACTGCTTTCTTGGAATCTGCATTGGGACATTTTAGAGTGCATTGAAGCTTATTTTGACAAAGGAAATATCCTCACACAAAAACTAGAAAGGACGTTTCTGAGAAACACATTTGTGATGTGTGAATTCATCTCACAGAGGTACACCATTGTTTTCATGGAGTGGTTTGGTAGCAGTGTTTTTGGGGAATCTGAGAAGGGATATTTTGAATCACCTTGAAGCCTATGTTGACAAAGGAAATACCTTCTGATAAAAACTGGAAAGAAGCTTTCTGAGAAACTTCTTTGTGATGTGTGAATTCATCTCA